>NC_072738.1:16666472-16890682 GCF_026930045.1 Uloborus diversus
GTACATCAAGAGTTAAATATTTTACAACCTTTCTGTGATTTTGACAACTGATAAAATTTGATTCAAAATGTGTTGACAACAATTTGTTTACAACTGCATATGTGAATTGAGAAACACAAACAACTTCGGGATGTGGGTATTTCAACCCCCCTCTGTCTAATTTTGATATCCAATCATTGTTTACATCTGTGTCAAGGGGCTTATCAATGCATAAAGTTGATCGACATTGTTCACACTTTAGTTTCAATAAAACTTTATGAGCTGCATATCCACTAATGTATGTTAAAATTGGCAAACTCGATTGAGTACTTACCATTTCTTCCGGAGTGATTAGAAAACCATTAAAAAAAGGATATGAATCTGAGCTATCTTCATCTTCATCCCAATGTTTGTCCTGAAAAAAACTTAGTAACAATTCTCCACAACTTTTCGATTTTAACACAAGGGGTAAAGTTGTTTGCATTCTCAATTTTGTTTCAGTGTCATAAATTTGACGTATACTGACATTGTAATTTGACCCTGCCAATGTACGGTAAGACCCAAATCTGTCTCTAATGAGTCTGTATTTTCCCTGGTAAAAAATAATCGAAATTTAAAGTTTCAAAACAGTACTCGGCAAGAGCAAGCATAGCTTTTGTAGTATGGCTTATGGCTAGATGGGTTTGCTTTGTTAATCCACCAGTTGTACAATTCATTTCCTCCCATTTGTCTAACCAATTAATAAAGTTAGTTAAGAACTTATACTGAGCTGTGTCAGTATTTGGTGTGAGAGGCGTTTGGAACTCATCCCTTTTATGCTCACCCTTATACAAAGTTTTCACATTCATTATTGACCACCACTTGCAAAGAATCTGAATGTAGTCTGTAAAAATATGAACGGAATCAAATGAACGGAATCAAAAGAAAAATAGAAATATTTTCCTGGACTTCCAGGATAATCATACCTAACCCGCGACTCAAGGGGAGAGGCAAACATACTAACGGCCTTTTTATTAATAGCATTATTGTCAGTGGCTACTGATATGACATTAAACCCTATGGCAGCTAAACCAATCAAGATTTTTTTTATATATGAATGGAAATCGTCAGCATCTATGCTACGGACTGGCAAAATATGTGCCACATCTTTGTACGGAGACAATAAACTTTGGATCATAAATGTGAAAGCACTGGATGCAGCATTTGAGTCATTGTGGGACATACCAAATATTTCACTCTTTAGAAGTCTCATCGACTTTTCATCGAAGAATTCTGCTTCATGAAGAATGTCTTCTTTGCGAAAATGTAATTCACATACCTAAGGAATAGAAAACTCATCAATAAAAAAACATATGCAAAAAAAAAAATTGAATATTAAGAAAAGCGTTTAACTGAAAATGATAAAACTCAACGATATTGAACTGTATTTTTCTACTTAAAATCGGGCAGATAGGTGCAGAAAAAGATTTTAAAAAATCTTTCTGCAATAATAATTATCTGTCATCTTATAGATATGCGACAGGCGTCTCAGCATTGCATTGTTTACCTGATATCGAATGTTGCATAATTTTTAAAATTGCAACATTGTTTAACAAAATTATTACTTAGCGAAAAATAATTATGTTTCACTTTCAAATATATTTTGTTGATATGATCAACTATATTTGTTAGAACACCAGTGACATAGCCACGGGGTCCAGACCTTTCTCCTAAAATGAGTAAGAAAATTCAAAAATAAAAGTGTCCACTCTTTTAATATTTTCCTATCGCATGCATAAGATATGGAAATCAAATCTGAGCGCATACATTCCCCAACTCTTAAATTTTGTTATAAAAAACAAGTTTCACAAAAAAAAAAAAAAGAAGAAGACGTAATTGGGTTGTGCTTCTCCTATGCAAAAATGCCAAATGTCTTCGAAGAAGAGCATCGATTTGGATTAAAGATGCATCAAGTTTAAAATAGAAAATTTTTGAACTATTTTATGAAGTGTAAATGCATTTCCATTTAACATAGTAAATTTATTTATATATTAAGTATAATTATCAATTTAATTTAAAATAAATAATAAACCATTTCAAAAAAAGCAAAAAAATAAATAAATAAAATAATATAGTAAATGGGTAATTTGCTTTATGTTTGTCTGCAAGTAAAAACTGATGTTTGTTATTATTAGTTGCATTCTGTTATTTACTTTATTACTTTTCATTCTTTCATATTTTATTTTCATATTGGTATGTAGGTTATATACAGTGGCGGATCCAGAGGCCTGTTTTGGGGGGGGGGGGCGATTTTATCCATGGGAGCGATTGGTCCACAAAAAATTTGTGGGGGGGGCCTTATTTATTTATTTATTATTTTATTTTAAATTTTATAAAATTGGGCTATGGTATTTTTGTTGTTGGTTAAATGATCGTCTCAAAAAAAAAAAAAAAAAAAAAAAAAACTAGGGACACGACCTGAAATCTCGAGACAAATATCAACAGTAGACTTCCTTCTTTCGATTCAAAGCTCCAATTTAATCTTCATCAAAAAACGTGACAAACATTTAAAGTACCCTTATTAAGTCAATTCTTCTTTCTTTAAACACGTGAATCGATCAGCACCAGCATTTTCCAGTCGATCTATAACTTTGAAGTTAGAAAAACGGAGGGGCAGTGCCCCTTTGTTTTTGAAAAGGAGGAGCAGTTGCCCCCACGAGCCGCCTATGATTCCATCCCATCCGTTCTCACATGCGCTCAAAAGTATCGGACGAACTACAAATAGCGGCAGTAAAAAACGCGAAACAAAAGTTTAAATAAAGATATATCGAAATAAATCTTGTAACAAAAATTGCTTTTATGATAGAACCAGAAGCAAATAAAGCGGTTAATTTTCGTTATACAAAACATAATTTTCCATTATTTAACCAGTATTAAAATAAATTTAGGATCAAAATAAAACGTTTTAAATGTAGTTTACTTGTGTTTGAATAAGATTTTACTAGGAAATGCAAAATACAAGAGACAGAAAAGATCTTTTAACAATTAAAAAAAAATTGATCTGTTAAAAAACCATATTCTGTTACAGCATTGTTAAATTACACTTAATCAGTGGCGTAGCAAACTTGGATGTCAACCGGGGTGGTAATCTGGGCTATCACCCCCTCACCCCTCCCCATCAACCGAAGGCGAAAAAAAACCTTATTCAATGTTCGATGAAAGAAACGAAGTTCATACAATATTCATAAACAAAACGAAATTGTGCCCCCCCCCCCCCCCCGCGAGAGGGATATCATCCGAAATAAACGTTTCCCTCGTATTGATACCAATGCATTTGAGAGATTATAAAACATATGCGAATTTCTGTTGGTATTTACATTTTTCCGGAACTCTTACATGCGTTTTGGGTGTCTCCGCCCCCCCCCCTCCGCCCCACTCCATATGAGTACCAGCCGCCTCAAATGCCCTTCTAGTGAGACCAATTTGTTCGATAGAAAAAAAATATTTTTTTTTCATGTTGGATATAAAATTCAGAATTGAAACATCGAAATTTCTCATATTCATTTTAGTGTCACACTCTAGGGGGTGTCACCCGGTTTAGCCCCGCCCTGCAAAATAATTTTGAATATAAATTGAAATGTTGGGGAATTTTTTTTAGAATTGAAGCATTTAAATTTTTCAAAAAAAGTTGAAGATCAATTTCGGGTGCCACCTGGGGCAAACCCATCCGCGCCACCGTAGCAACGCTACTGACTTCATCAACTCACATTTATATATAAAATAATTGAATTTATCAAATAGATAAAGGAGAAAAAAAAACCCGTATTTTCATATCAATCAACTAAAAAACCGCAAATTAAGGGAATATGTAACACCCCCCCCCCTGGAGCAAAAATAAAACGTATGTATGGCACCAGTTATAAATATGCAGGAATGATTACACCTTCGAACGATATAAAACAAACGCTGAGAAGGAAATACGCATTCAATTTTTAACATTTATCATTTAAATTTTGAGCATAAATGAAAAAAATTTAATGTATAAATTTTGAATTTGAAAAAAAAATTAGATTATTCTTCAGAAAGTGTTCAAACAAAAACGATTTATTTTGGTATGCAACCTAATAGTGAAAAAAAAAAAAAAACCAAAACCCACAAAGTCTGTTGGGGGGGGGGGGGCGATCGCCCCAATCGCCCCCCCCTGTGGATCCGCCACTGGTTATATAGACCGCTGAGCAAACTCTTGTATTTAGATATCATAGCTACTTTATCATTATTAGCTGCATTCTGTTCATTACTTTATTATTTTTCATTCTTTCATATTTTATTTTCATATTGGTCCCCGACACGACGACGCTTGGATATATTACTGCTATTATTTATAAGGCAATTTATCAGAAACCTCAAAAGTCGATAAATATTTTATTTTAAACATTTTTTAGTCGGGTATTTTTAGTTCTTTATTTTAGTTTTATTTAAGGTTTTTTTTAGTCGGGGGTTTTTTAAATTTTTAATTTTAGTTTCATTTAAAGTTTTTTTCAGTAGGCGATTTTTAAAATTTTTAATTTAATTTTTATTTCATGCTTTTTAAAGGCCAGAATTCAAACTTTCCCGGACGTGAAATTGTAACACGAGATTCTGTGCCACTGAATCTGCGTATTCTGACAATAGTTGCAATTCAAGTTATTGCTAACCGTAGTATGCAAAATATTGCTCACCGTGATATGTAACTTATTGCTCACCGTATGCAACATAGTGTTGGAAAAAGGTTTTGTTCACCGTGCAATTCGTAATTATGTTGCACAAAGTTATTGTAAATACGCGATCGTAATATACAGTCGGACCTCCATATATCGAAGTAGCAAATTGCCGGGAAAAAAATTCGATATATAGAAACGATCTTATTTTAACATAAAAAACTTCCAAATCATTAAAACGTGCATGAAACCCAATTTATAATTTAAACGAGCATTAAATGAAAGATAACAATAAAAATATTAATTTTGCAGAAATTACATTTTTGCGCCTTCATACATCTTCATTCTTCGGCAAATCAACTTGATCTGTAACATTAGGGGATTTTCGTTTTGACAATGGAATCGAGTGAAAAGTAAAAAATCAATCTACTTAACTTGAATGATTTTTACTGAAGCTAAAAAGACTAGGAATGATACTCAACAAACAAAAGGGATAGCTTGAAACTGATTTTACAGTGATACTGGTTACAACTAAGATTTGAAATAAACTTGAGGGAATGTAAGAACTCCAGAACGGAACAACGACCGAACTACACACTCCTAAACCCCAGATTCCTCAAGTTTTGTAGCAACCTTTAGTGAACATAATTTTCTCCGCTAAGCTTCATTTTTCATGATACCAACAGTCTAAAGCAGAGAAAAACCTATGAGTATCTCGAAAAAAATTTCGATATATAGTAGAGACGTACCGAGTACTCGGAAACTACTCGGTACTCGGCCAAATTTTGATCAGATACTCGGCCAATACCGAGTAGTTGCAAAAAATTGAATATTGTCCAAGACAGATACTAAAATTTATAAAAAAAGAGCAAGAATTATATTCTGCAATCATTTACCATTAAAATTTATAAGTCAAATTTAAATTTTGAGAATAATGAAGTTTGTAATGCTTCAATGGAATAAATCTTTATTTTAATGTCTCCAAAGTTAATAAAACTTATTTATTAAAAATTATGCAAAAAAGAAAATATGGAAATATATAATGGTATAGAAAATATGGAATTTTTATATTAAAATTGGATTTTTGCTTCAACCAAAAATTAGTTATAAGAAATATAAAAATATTTTTGCTTAAAAAATAAAAGGAAATGAAACAACGTTGAAAGTACAGTGCAGAAATACTGCAGACACATGTTTTGGCATTACAAGGAATTCTTTTTTTTCAATGCACAAAATGGGAGCTCGTGGATTTAAAGACAAAACTCGGACTTTTTTGTTGAATGTCTTTACATTCTTTAGCTCACATGTTATGCACCGAAAAAGACATTCCCTGTAATGGGGGGGGGGGGGGCAGAAACACGTGTCTGCAGTGCTCCTGCACATTTGTTTTATCTGCTTTTAAAAATTATTTATATTTGGCAGACTAGAACTATAATTGATTCGTATACAGTGAAAACCCTCCTAACGTACACCCCTCAAAGGCAGACACCACTCTTATGCGGACAATTTTTAATTCCCCAGTTCCAATGCAAATAACATTCTTAAACCCCTGTCCTGCGGTCATCGCTCTATTGCGAACAAAAAAAAATTGTCCAGTTAGTGTCCACATTAGAGGGATTTTACTGTAATTTGCCTTAATTCCAACTTGATTAATCATACCTTTTATTTATTTTTAATTTTAAAAATAATTTTTTTGTAAAATTTTAGACAAACAAAACTGTTTATGTAATGCGTAATTAAATTTCAGCAGGAATTTAGTTTTAAAAACTATTATATGGACAAGGAGGTCTATACTACTATTCCATTAAGTTCAAAATTCATCACATGCGTGTAGATGGTTCTTCTTAGAACATAATTGGTACTTGGTAACTCGGCCGAGTAGTGAAAAGCCGAGTACTCGGCCGAGTAGTGAAAGGGCCGGGTACTCGGCTACTCGGCCCAAGTGCTACTTGGTACGTCTCTAATTTTAAGATTCAAAAATATGTTATAATGCTTAGATAAGATGTGATTTTGTTTAATGCTTTGCTTAAAGATAAGGTTTCCATTATCATGTACGTTTTTAGTCTAAAATAATATGTTAACCAACTACTTTTCTGAACTATATTAGTCATGGCGTGTAAGAAAAACTCAAAATTTTTATTTTGTTCTAAACTAATTTTGGAGTAAAAGCAATATTACAAGAGTGAAAATCTGCATCACACACAGAAAGAGGGATCTATGTAGTTTAGGGGAAAGAGGGATCTATGTAGCCTGTTGAGGTTAAGATAGTATAATGCAGTGTAGTTAAATTTAGAGCAATACATTTTAAAAATGCAAAATTAATTTATAAAAGTAAAATCAACTGATTTTAATTACTGATTTTGTTAAAAAAAATCACTTAATACAAATCAATTGATTTAAATCAATTTAAAAAAAAAATCACTTGATTTAGATCATGATTTTTAATCACTATTTAAATCAAGCTGATTTAAATCAACAAACCCTGATTAAACATGAATCTTGAGATACAATCAACTTATAAAAACCTATATTTACCCATAAAATCAAATATTAAATAAATATCTTTGTCATTTTTGGCCTTTACAACCTTCAGCAATGGGATAATGTTGGAGTGATTATGAAATTCTTGAAGATACCATATCTCTCGAAAGGTTCGCTAAAAAAGAAAATTTAAGAAATTAAAAAATTGAATGCAAAATGAAGTACATATGCAAGAAAAGTAGGTACAAAAGTTGCCAGGAGAGATGCATGACATCCGTTCTCTCCGGGGGATTAAAAAAAAAAGAGGACTAGATAAATCATGAAAAAATGTGTTGGTCCAATATTCTTAACAATCGAAATAGTAATAGTTTTATTTCTATTATATGTTTTAAAATAATATTTTGGTTTGGAAAGAGTTAATTTTTTATAGTGTTCTTACTCAATGCTAACTTCATAGAAAAAATATTGTAAATTAATCTTAAAAAGGTAAACACGATTATAACAAAAGAAAAAAGATAACATTAAAATGCATATTTGCAATAAACTAATTTATAAAAATTTGCAAATTTGTGAAATTTAACACTGCATTTTGTTTTCTACTTTTCAGCACAAATCCATTTTTATTTCATAATTAATGCTGAAATTACATGACTTCATAAGCTTTGGTTTAGAGACGTACCGAGTACTCGGTAACTACTCGGTACTCGGCCTACTCGGCCAATTTGCCGAGTACTCGGTACGCGGCCAAATTCTGATCAGATACTCGGCCAATACCAAGTAGTTGCAAAAAATTGAATATTGTCCAAGACATACTAAAATTTATAAAAAAAGAGCAAGCATTATATTCTGCAATCATTTACAATTAAATTTTATAAGTCAAATTTAAATTTTGAGAATAATGAAGTTTGTAATGCTTCAATGGAATAAATCTTTATTTTAATGTCGGCAAAGTTAATAAAACATATTTATTAAAAATTACGCAAAAAATGTAAGTATAGAAAATATGGAATTTTTATATTAAAAATGGATTTTTGCTGCAAACAAAAATTAGTTATAAAAAATGTGAAAATACCTTTGCTTAAAAAATAAAACAACCTTAAAAGTACAGTGCAGGAACTCTGCAGACACGTGTTTTGGCATTACAAGGAATTCCTTTTTCAATGCACAAAATGGGGGCTCGTAGATTTAAAGGCATCCGACAAAACTCGGACTTTTTTGTTGAATGTCTTTACATTCTTTAGCTCACATGTTATGCACTGAAAAAGACGTTCCTTGTAACGGGGGGGGGGGGCAGAAACATGTGGTCTGGAGTGTTCCTGCACATTTGTTTTATCTGCTTTTAAAAAATTATTTATGTTTGGCAGATTAGAACTATTATTGATTGGTATACAGTGAAACCCCTCCTAACGGACACCCCTCTTATGCGGACAATTTTTAATTCCCCAGTTCCAATGCAAATAACAGTATTTAACCCCTGTCCTGCTGACACCTCTCTATTGCGGACAAAAAATTTGTCCTGTTAGTGTCCGCATTAGAGGGATTTTACTGTACTTTGTTTTAATTCCAACTTGATTAATCATACCTTTTATATATTTATTTTTAATTTAAAAAATTATTTTTTTGTAAAATTTTTGACACAAACAAAATTGTATATATATAATGCGTAATTAAATTTCAGCGGGAATTTAGTTTTAAAAACTATTATATGGACAAGGAGGTTTATACTACTATTTCAATAAGTTCAAAATTCATCACATGTGTGTCGGTGGTTCTTCTTAAAACATAATTGGTACTTGGAACTCGGCCGAGTAGTGAAAGGCCAAGTACTCGGTAACTCTGTACTCGGCCGAGTAATAAAAAGCCGAGTACTCGGTACTCGGCCAAAGTGCTACTCGGTACATCTCTAATATATAGAGATTTTTTCGATATATAGAAACAACTTTTCTATGTAATGAACATAGAAATTTGCTGGGATTTCGATACATAGAAAATTTCGATATGTGGAAGTTCGATATACGGAGGTCCGACTGTAGTTATTGCTCACCGTATGTAATATAGAATTGAAAAAATGTTTTTCCCCGTACATTTTGTAATTAGAGTTGTAATATTCTGTTGTAAAAAAGTTTTTGCTCACTGTGCACTTCAAAATTATGAAACACAAAGATAATATAAATATGTGATTGTAAAATAGTTATTGCTCACCGTAGAATGACTGTTATGGCTCACCGTATGTGATGCAGTACTATTTATAAATTATTGCTTACTGTGCATTTCATAACTTATAGACGCAGTGAAAGGTTTTTTTGTAAATTACATAATGCATCATTCAAAAAATGAAGATCTTTTTCATAGGAGGTGAAAAACATCTCGGCTCTTTTATGTAAATGCAACTTCTATCCAAAACCAATGTATGTATGACGTTTTTTATATCTCACCATGCATTTATCAATTTTTTAGAAGTATTTAACAATTTATTTGTAAATTGCACAATGCAGCATTGATGTCTCTCAAGTTTCTGTAAAAATGTAAAATTTTCTTTAAAAACGAAGTTTTATTTTCACAAAGAGTATGAAGCTTTCTCAATGGCGGGAAGCACCATGGTCTTACATGTAAATACTAACATTATCCCTAAGTAATCCTTCTATATTGTTTATTATTGTTCACCATGCATTTCATAATTTATACAAGTAACTCATGATGTATTTGTTAATGATACAATGCATGATTAATAATCAAAAATTATTGTAAAAATGTGAAGTTTACTTTAACAGACCCCGAAGTGGTTTTTTTAGGGAAAAAAGTAGGAAAAAAGGAATCAAAAATTTAAAAAGTAGGAAAAGTAGGAAAAAAATCACTTAAAAAAGTAGGAAAAAAATAGGAAGAGAAATGACTGAACACACGTCAAGAGGAAACAAATTTTATTTCTACTGTAAAATAAGCTAAGAGTTTTTTTTATTTAAAACTGTCCCAAAAATAAACTAACAGTACTTTTGAAGCATTAAAGGGATTTAATGAAAGACCGAGTCATAAAAAAAAACCAAAAAAACAAGCTGACAATTTTCAGTATGAAAAATAAAAAGTGGAAACAAAGATATCAAATATAAAAGTATGAAAATAAAATCCAAACAAAAACACCTTTCAACAATATAGTAATAATAATTTTAAGTGTGCAAGAATAAAATGCAATATAGTGATCTCAAAATAATAATAATAATAATAATAAAACTCATATTTTGGTGCAATAAAACCATTTTTGTTAAAGATTTGTTTTATCAAAAACGAAAGCATCCATTCCTTCGAGAGCATCCATTTATCATTTAAAAATACTAACACTTTCCGCTCCTGATATCATAAACTATGATACAAAAGCAAAGCAAATATTAAAAATTAGTTTTAGTTAAAAATAATCAGCAGCTGATATGCATTCTTGCATAAACAGAGGCAGATGTTTGAATTTGAAAAAAAAGGTAAACGACTGAAAATGCAGAACTAAAATAAATGTGTTCTTCAATGTGGGACATAAAATTTATAATAAAATAATTAAACTAAATTAATAACGATATAAGTAAACTAAAGGGTTTGTATTATGTTATGTATTTTTAGCATTTAACAAAATTTTTGTTTCAGGAACGTCATTTAGGGGAGTCAGTGGGATCAATTTCTCCCCTCCCTGGTTTTAGAAAATTAATGATTAACTATACAAGTTTATGCGGTTTTTGTTGTTTACAGACAAAATTTGCATTCAGTATACATCCTTTGCTAGCCATCCCCCGGGGGAAAAATCAAAATGACGGGCCAGTTTTAATTTTAATCAAGCAATAAAAACGAATATTGTTTTATTGGTTTGATGATTTTCTACCTCCTTTTCCCAAAATTTTTGTCACAGGAAAAAAAAAAAAAAGAAAATGAAAAAATCCATGCATGGTAAACATTTTTACTCAATCCTCACCATACAACAAAAATATTCATTCGGAAATTGTTCACGAAATTGAGAGTGAGGGGTTAGCAACTATTCGATATTGATGATATATCAGATTAGAAAATACCCATTAAAAAGAAAATGAAACACAGTACATATTTGCTTGTGGCTATTTCCCCCTACCCCCCCCCCCCCCACTTTTAAAAATGTGAAGAAATAAAAACGAAATCTCGCATTTAAATGGATTTCCGATTTTTCTCTAAAAATCGGGAACGTTTTGCCCATCTAGGTTTTGCCGAGGTTTTTTTTTTTTTTTTTGCAAATACACTCTTTGCAAGGAAAGAAACTGAAATTTTTATGAATTTTATAGTCATGTTTCCTATTTAGAATGAACAATAATCATATGTATGAAAAAAGTTAGTTTCCGCGATTATTTTGGAAGTGTTCCGTTTTTGCGAATTTCTGTTATATGTCGCTTTTATTTTGTACTAACATCAAGAAAATATGTACAGGTTTTTCATTTTTTGCTTCCTTAAGTTCCTTTTAAGGTTTTACATTGCCTTTCTGTTTAAATAGAGCTCCATTTCCCTTGTATACAAAAAAATTGGCGAATAGGAAATTCGGTTTTTCCCGCACTTTTTGAACAGTCGGCCGTTTACTTTAATTAAAGCTTCTAATTGACGAGTAAGTAATCTATAATTGCATCAGAATATGCCAGTATCCATTTCTTTATTGTTTCGTTAAAACAGTAGGATTGAAGTCGGGGCGATAAAAAGAAAAGTCGATCATAAACGCAGCAACGGTAAAAAAGTCACTTACGAAAATTTGACTTTTAAATATGCAGACGTCGCGGCGTTCCTTCCAGAAATTACTATAGTCGGTCAATGAAAAGTTCAGGATCCACTTGTTTCTTTTGCTTTTCAAAATTGAAACATGCAGAAAATTATCGGTGCGGCATTGTAAAAATAAGAATCAATGCACAATTAGAAGTGCTATACTAAAGAAAGAAAAAGTAGGAAAAAAAAGGAAAAAGTAGAAAAATAAGGAGAGAGTTCTAAAAAATAGGAAAAAGTAGGAAAAATAGGAACTCTTCGGGGTCTGCTTTAAAACTGTTAGAGAAAAGCATTTCTCTCTCTCTCTCAGCTCTTGTAAATGCAATTCCTATCCATAATAATTGAGTATATAATCTTTTTAATTGTTAACTATGTATTAATTTATAGGAGTAACTTAATAGTTTGCTTGTCAATTTAACATTACGGTATTAATTTTTCATATTGTAAGCAAATATAGTCTCGTTATGGAGAACTTATTATCAAGTGGAATGAATAAATATCCTACTGCTGTTATAGTTGTAGTTATTTTTGCCCCTAATTCCTTCGTTTTGTATTTAAACTGAACTTTTAAACATTTTTTAAGAGGGTTATTTGATATTTAAATTGTTTAGTTTAATATTTTTTTAGAGTTTGTTTTCCATTTTGATACATTTTGTATTCTTGTTACACAGAATGTTTTGAATAAAAATTAAGAATTAAATTTTAAATTTCATCACCACTAATTTCAGCAAAATTTGACAAGCAGATACGCGTTTTATTTATTTACGCGAGGGAGCAAAGCTTAGGATTGCGGGGGGGGGGGGCATTCCCTCGACCCGATTGAACATTACTAAAATCTAGCAAGCCTGTGCATAGCCGAGTGAATCATACTAAAGATTTGGAAATCTTATCAATAGTTATGTAACGATAAATGATTAATATGTTCACTGAAATATGTTGAATTCAAATCTGTATTTCTTGTTACTTTTCGGCAAAAAGGTTTTTATATTAGTGGTATTTCGAAGGAAAAAATATTTTTGCAGTGAAACACACAAGTGTTCCAAAAATGTATTCATGCAACGATTTATGCTTGATGAGAACCTAATTTCTTCCATAGCTGTTTGTGCAAGATGTTGCTTTCGCTTTTTTTTTTTTTTTTTTCAAATTTGAAGAGTAAAATATAAATAATAAAATTTACGAAACTCGTTATGAACTTTCCTTTCACAGTTTGAAAACATATCCACATAAAATATAACGTTTAAAAAATGTTCCGAGAACAGTCGGATGTTGAATGTTCTATCGAGCAATTTCGGCAAGTAATTTTTGGGTAATTTAGATACAACCCTTCAATTATTATCCTTACTACGATAATAAAGGTTACGAAGCTCGTTATGAACTTTCTTTCACAGTTTGAAAACATATATATCCACATAAAATATAATGTTTAAAAATATGTTCCGAGCACAGTCGGATGTTGAATGTGCTATCGAGCAATTTAGGCAAGTAATTTTTGGGTAATTTAGATACAACCCTTCATTTATTATCCTTACTATGATAATAAAAGTAAAACTTACTTTCAAAGTTCGATGAAAACTCTTCCAATTTCCAATCTTCTAGTTTTTTTCTTGACGAACAGATCAGCCATTTCGATCGCTCCGCAAGACAACACGAAATATGCGCCGAAAGCGTATGAACATTGTCGACACTTGTTCACGCTCTTGAGCGACGCGTAGCATGCGCAATAAGAAAAGAGTTCGAAGCTCGCGAGTTTTATTCTTGGAAGTCACGCTTATTATATTTCCTATTTATACATGAATATTTATTAAACCATGTTCTTGAAACGTTAGCTGCAGTATTAAATGATTGTATGCATTTTTATTCATGAATTAGTGTTTGATAATGTGTTGTATTCTTATATGATGACTTGGGTATGTTCGTATATGATGACTCGTATTTCTCGTATGTTTGTATTTGATGCCACATTTACTCATTTTTGAATCAATTTTATTCAAAAAAAAATGAATACATTCAGAGTTTCATTTTTGAATACATTTTTTTTAACAGTGTGGAGACATTGTCGAGTAGTCTTTGGAGTGACTTCGAATCCATTTCTCTTGAATGCTAGTATTCGTCACCACCTTAATTCAAAGGAATACCAACTTGAATCTCTTCAGCTGATTGTCGAGAAACTTAAGAAGGGTTTCTATGTAGACAATTTGACTACCAGCGTTGAGGACCAAGAAGAGTTGATGGAGTTCAAGACTCAGACGATGAAGATAATGAATGCTGCTTCGTTTGAGTTAAGATGTTGGGCTTACAGTGGAGATCAGAACCAGGAATGTCAAAATGTTCTTGGACTTGAGTGGGATACAAAGACTGATGAGCTGTACTGTGTTGGTCCTGATATAAGTTCCGTTGAAGTTGTATCCAAGAGAAAATTACTTTCCGTTGTTAACGGCATATACGATCCTGTGGGTTTCACATCTCCTGCGACACTGTTACCAAAATTGTTACTCCAAGAGGCTTGGCGCAATAAGTTGGACTGGACGAACAGTTGCCTTCCGAAATGCAGTTACGCTATCAACGATGGGCAAAGCATTTAGATCTTATCCAGAAATGTAGGATCCCTCGTAGGATATTGCATGGAACTTTCGAAAGGGCCAGTTTACACATATTTACAGATGCATCGGCTCATGGGTATGCCTGCTGTGCCTTTCTACGACGTGGAGAAGAGGAAGAAGTGAGAGTCTCATTAGTTTCAGCAAAGGCTAGAGTAGCTCCTCTTCAGAGACCAACAATTCTACGATTGGAGCTTTTAGGAGCCGCTATTGGAGCTAGAATTGCTTCAACAATATTAGAAACATTTAATTTGCCTTTAAAGACGTATTTTTGGACAGATTCCATGATAGTTCTGGGATGGATTACTAAAACAGAACCCTGGAATACGTTTGTAGGTAACAGAGTGAAAGAAATACGAGAACTTACAAACATAGAAGATTGGAGATTTGTCCCTGGAGATGTCAATCCAGCAGACTTACCTTCCCGCTCATGTGATTGGTCTGAACTTTACGGAGTCAATGGTGGGAGGGTCCAAAGTGGCTTTATGAACGTCCAGAATTTTGGCCTTACACTGAGATCATTCTTCCTGACGAAGCGATGTTAGAACGACGGAAGTCAGTAGCTGTTAATCTAAATATTGAAGCAAAGGAGCATTTTGGAAATAGATTTTTATACTTTTCCAGTTATCCAAGGATCATCCGCTTGACAGCCTGGGTATTGAGATTTTGCCAGAATATCAAAGTGAATTCTTCCAAGTTGACCAAGGAGCTGTCATACGAAGAAATTCGAAGGGGTGAGGAAACTCTGATACGAATAATACAATCAGAATGGCCAACTGACATCAGGGAGAAGTACTCTCAGACAATTCAGTTTTACGAAGAAAATGAAATATTGAAAGTTCAATCAAGGCTAATCCTAGGGCAAGATCCAGAAGATTTTGTACGACCCATAGTTTTGCCAGATCATCCAATTGTCAGAAGACTCATAGAATATACTCATAAGTCACTTCACCATGCAGGCGTACAAACTACCTTGTCTCATCTACGTGACCGATTTTGGATTCCTCGGGGACGGAAAGTTGTTAGAGAAGTTTTACAGAAGTGTATGACATGTAAGAGATATACATAAAAACCTGTAGTACCAGTTGTTCCTGCTCCTCTTCCTATTGATAGGATCAATCGTGTAGCTGCATTTCAAGTGACTGGGGCTGATCTGGCAGGTCCTGTTTATTTGAAAGGAAGGCAAAAGGCTTGGATAGTGCTTTTTACGTGCGCAGTATATCGTGCTATTCACTTAGAGTTGGTGACATCTCTGTCTACTGAAGCATTTATGCAAGCCATGAGACGATTTTTTGCTAGAAGAGGACGTAGTTCTATTATGTACACTGATAACGGAACTAATTTTTTGGGAACAACTAGAGCTCTCAGCTCCCTCAACTGGCAAGAAATAACATCTGAATGTGCTATCCAACAGATTAAATGGCACTTCAATCCCCCTACAGCAACATGGTATGGAGGTTGGTGGGAAAGAATGATCCGCACCGTTAAAGAACTTTTGAGAAAGGTATTAAGCCGTGCTTCTGTCACTTACGAGGAAATGGTGACTTTACTATGTGAATGTGAAAGCATAGTTAATGGACGTCCTCTCACATATGTTTATGATGATCCGAATGAGTTGAGGGTTATCAAACCTTCTGACTTTATACAAGACATGAAAGGAAATGAAACTGTGGATTTGGACATCGTAGATACCAGACATCTACGTAATCGCATTCGACACCTGCAGAATCTACGTTATCAGCTACGTCAACGATTCCAAAAGGAGTATTTAGCAGAACTTATACGGAATCCTCATTTATCTACGAAACGACAGAACCTGTCACCAGGTGATATTGTTCTCATTGGCTCAGAAAACACAAAACGTTTAAATTGGCCTTTAGGACGTGTCATCAAACTATATCAAGGTAAGGATAACATCGAACGAGTAGTTAGATTACGTGTGGCTAATGGAGAAATCATCCGTGAGAGAGTCTATCCTTTGGAAATTAGTTCTCCTGATATCTCCAAAGATATACCCGAAAATGTGGAAGGTGCTTCTGATATTACTGATGATGATATTGGAGTACCTGTTGCTTCAAATGAAAAATGCTGTCAACCTGAAGCATTCCCCCAAGAAAAATTACAGGCTGTGAAAGAAACGCGATGTGGTCGACGAGTTGTTCCTGTGAAACGCCTGGACTTATAGACTGGGCTAAAGACTTTAATTTTATTTTATCTCATTATTATAGTTATATCTAAGTAGTTTAGTATTAGATATTGTTATATTCATTAGTAGTTATTAGTCAAATGTTTTCATAAGTATTGAAATTTCATGTCTATTGCACTATACTATATTTTCTGGTTTTCATTTTGTATTGGTTTAGCCGATATGTGCACAATACAAAAGGTGGGAGGATGTTGTCACTCCAAACACATTTTGTATTTCCTGTTTTCGTTGTATCATATTCAAACTTGAGATCTGGCAACCCATTTTTGGTTTTGAAAAATGGTAACAAAAAATTATGAGCGTTCTTGTAGAATTACGTTACGCATACGTTAAGAAAAGAGTTGTGTTATATATTCATCTTTAAGATATACGGATCATAAGATCAAAATGAGTCATCTTCATCACTGTAAATATCTTCATCGGTATAACTTTGATATACACCCCCAAAAATTACGCGCCAAATCTGGCATTTCCTACGGACTTTTTAGGGTTGCTGTTTCTTATTTTGGTGTTGCCAATTTAGGTTTTTACAGCTTTTAGGTTTTTGTTGTTGCCAAATTTAATATTTTCTTGTACTTTGTACCATTTTTTGAGTTTTTTTCAAAGTTTTGTGGCAACAATTTTTGTGGCAACAAAGTTTTGTGTCAACAAAAACAAAAAAAGTCGCCAAATTTCCGATTTGGGGGGGGGGGGGGTATATCAAAGTAGTTCCTCTTAATCAAACTTTCTTTCCTGTGTTGTGAAATAAATTGTGTTTAAAAACAAAAGCCGAGTCTGTATAGTTACAACAGAAATTGGTGGCTTGATTTCTAATGAAATTAGTGATAGAGTCAATTCCTAGGTCTTTGTGCAGGGTATAATTAGTTGATGCAATGTTGTCAACCTTGGAGAAACAATTTCAGAAGCATCTGTGGTGATTTTGAGGATCATTTTGTAATTTTGCTCAGTAACTCGACATTTTTTGCATAAAACTCAATAAAAAAACTGAAACCACTTATCTAAAATTGTTTTTGAGCTGTGATAATCATTTTAAGCACTAGCATAAAAATAAAAACCGGTTTAAACATTATGTCATGCTTGAAATCGCTCGTTTGGGAAGCGAATTTAGAAACACGACCGCGTACTCAGGTCGTACAGATGGCGCTACGATCGCATTTTATTTGGCGCGGTTCGACTCCTCGCGTAAATGCGCCAAGGAAGCGATATCGTTTTAAGCATCTGAAAGTACTGTGTTGGTGTCGTTGAGATGAAAAGTAAGAATGTTTCAATTTGTTCAACTTAAAATTACAAAACATTAGAAATTAAGGGGATATTTCGATAATAGGGAATCTGGCGATCTTCCTTCATTGGCGTCAATTTTTGGCTCCATCGCCTGCGCCAGATGTATTTTTCTTTGCAAATCTAAACAAAGATATCGGAAACATCTATTCACGTAGGGTTACTATAAATTACCAGGGTTACCAAAATAAAATTATTTACTCCAAAAATGAGACGACCGCGCCAGATTCCCAATTATCGAAATATCCACGAAATTAATTCTTTGAAACCAAGTTTAGATGGATGTGGTGTCAAAATGAGTTATTTTGCAACAAACGTTTGCTTTTTTTTAATCTGCGGACGTATCTTATTGAAATTGTAATATTCTTTCGGGAATTTCTTCTTTGCTTCTGAAAGTTCTGGGTTGGATTGCCGTTGCGATGAAAATCATGAATATTTCAGTTTTTAAACTGGAAATTGCTTACCATTAGAAATTTAGACACACGGCAGTGTGTCAGCCAAGTTCGGAAATCAGGCAACACATCTGCCAGTGTGTATCTTACACGAACCATTTTAAGCTACTTTTGACCCCCTCATTTCTCAAAAACTATTAAATCTGCGTGCTTGAAATTTTGTATGTCTAATAGAGCTGCATAGCAGACCTATAATCCTAAATTTCAGGAAAATACCTCTTATAGTTATGGAGTTATTAAAATCTGAAAAGCGTCATTTTTTACACTGACTCACTCACTCATCAAAATGTTTACGAACTTCTAAGTGTCTCACATATTTGAAATTCGGAATAAAGGTAGATTTTCATGCACATGTAAAGGGAAAAATCTAAAAAGTCAAAAAACTTCATTAAAATAGCAAAAAACTATGCTATTTTTTAAGAGCATCACGGCCTAATCACCTTACCAAACAATTGCAAAATATTTCGCCAAATAAATCACAACAAAAGGGTCGTCAAACGTTGCCAAAACAAGGTTGTTGAAGTTTAAAATTAACAATTTAATTTCTAACCAAAATGGGGGCTTTAAACAATACTTTAAGTTCCTTTAAAATGAAAAATGATCCATCAGATAATTAAAATTACAAATATAGAGCTAAGCCTTTAAAATCAAAAATAACCAACTTTAAAATTTATAAAAACTTTAGATTTCAATTAAATGCAAAATTTTACAGGAGGAGCAAAAATGGCAGCAATAATTTCAACAATTGTGAAATATTTTCGCCAATTCTGCATATTTTACGATCTACGTTATAATAAACCCCCCGAACAAATTCGAAATTCCAGTCAGATTTTGAGATGAGTCAGCAGTTTTCCTCATTTTCGACAAATTTGAGGACGCCAAAGACCAAGCGCTAATGTACTTTGGCCTTGCTGATAAATGGGAAAAACAGACGATTACTGCACAAAATTGGCGCCAAGTCCCCAGTTATCGAAATATCTTCAAAACTTCTAATAAAGAGAAACCGCAAATCAGTGCATCGTAAAAGTAGTAGGAAAAAAAAAGGAAATCATATATTTGTATACGCTTTTGCATTTATAATTGTCTGAATTAGAATATAACCTTTGATTTACTTTTCAAAAAGTAATGATATCCCAACAAAACATAAATGTGAAAAGAAGCCAAGTTCGGTCGAAATGAGGTTCGGGGTAGACGGTGTCACCGACAAAAAAGTTCAGATCTAAACGGTTACCAAGTTCCATAGCAGCTCCACATAGATGTTGGATTTTCCCATGTTCTTCAATTCATTTAGAAAACAATTTTCTACTTTCTTTGGTAATGGATTTAAAACTTGGCAAGTTTGAAAAAAAAAAAATAATAAATAAAAATAGCGATGACTAAAATATAATATATAGCGATGACTAAAATAATAAGTTTGAAAAAAAAAATAAATAAAAATAGCGATGACTGAAAAAAGCGGGCGACACAATGTCGCCCGCTACCTCTTTCATATGGCATATCTGGACTGTGATGCTGTTATATGTGCCCTTCTGACCCTTTTCAAAACTTTTCCATATTCTTTGATCACATCAGAGCCAGACTAACATGAGTCCAAAAATTTGCAATCTTCACTTTATTACTGCACTGAATGTAGAATATCATTCGTGTCAACATATGAGAGCCTTATTCTATGAAAGATATTCCTTCACAAATATTTAGCTGCGTTAAAAGAGCGCAAGTCCCATCCTTTCTATGCCTCAGACAAACGTTTTTGCTCTCTCTTGAAAAGGAACGAAAATGGACTAACTCTAGTCTGCCTAAGAGGTACTATAACCCTAAATTTGATTTGGTTGCATCAATACATAAATATCAAAACATTTTATTATTTTAGCATAAGCAGAACAGATCACCAAATTAATTTTGTGTTCATTGACTTTGGAAGTCATAGTCGAGGGTGTACACACACAAATATCATTAGCAGTTAACCTTGAACAAAATTAGCAAGTTGTTCGTGCATCCTATGATATTAGGATCCCATTCTTTCCTTCTGTGCATCTGAGATGAAATATTTCTTTTTTTAACTTCTCTACTTTCAAATAATAAATATCAATTAGAAACCTACTGCAAGTAGAATTTACACTTAAAACAATATTCCCTTTTTTTTTATCTCATACAAAATGGTTCTAAGAGAGGAAGGAAAAATAACTGTCTTAGAATGTATTAAAAATGAAATAATTATTTAATTAGAGGGAGAAATGTGTTGTTTAATTTATATGCTAATTTTATAATTGCATTGAATTTTTAATTGAAATCCGTGTAATAATTGCACATAAAAGATTTAAATGCTGCATATATCTTGCATGATTATTAAAAAGTGCTTTTAGTAAATGTTAATTATGATTTAGAAAGTTCTTACCTTGCTTGCCTTTTGTATCTAATATATTTGTTTATGTTTTAAGTCAGAACTAATGTGTATTTTTGTTTTTATAATGATCTGTAGTTCTAAAAGGGAAAAAATGTTTGAAAAATGTTCTTTTCGGTGCACAAGCTAGTGTTTCGCAAAATTACGAAAAAGGAGAAACAAATAATTGTATTTCTACATGCTTTTGTTTAAAAATTATAACAATAATACAAAATGCTATGGCTTTTTGCATTAGCTCTATCAAAATTTATTTTTTGAGTTAGATTACGATTTATTTTGGCTTTATGTTGTGCTTTGCAATTAAAGGGTCTCCCTGCGGGGATTCTGTTTGACCCTTTGGGCATTCCCCTTCTTCTTGAAATAGATGTCGGTTGAAGTTTTATTTTTATACCTTTCCTTCTGGGTGGAAAAATTTTACTTATTAAATTTAATTTTTGATTCAATTATGTGCCCGTTTTGATATTTTTTAAATAGCCAACTTTGTTAATTTTGTTTTGTCAATATTTTCATATGACACTAGTCTTTTTAATTCGTCTACAAATAACTGCTTATCTTCAGCTGAGGCATTAATAATTTGAGAACTAGTAGTGGGAGCCTGTATTTCGTTTTTGATTTCTTGATAGTCAAGAGTGTCGCTTATTTCATTGACTTCATCGTCTAATATGACATTTACAAGTTCCATCTCAGGGATGATGTTTCAGTTAAGCCAAGAAAAAAATTAGGGGCTGGACATTTGCGACCTAAAGCAATTTTAACTAATTCATGCCTATCTATATAATTAAGTTTGGTACTATAAGGCAATATAAGTCCATTTTTATCATGTAGGAAACATTCGTAAATAAAGTCATTAGTAAAATAGAAATAATTCGTAAAACAGTTAGAAATTTAAGCGGCAATCGCGACTTGCGCTTGTGGCTCGAAGGTTGGCAATGAATCCCTTCCCGAACGTTTCTCCTCGCCAATAGATCGTAATCATTTCTTTAAGAAGAGCTGTTTAAATTGCATTAAATATCATTAAGAATATGAAAAATTGCGGAATTCGCTTTTCCATCAACAAAATAATTAACCGTGAGAATTATTTTAAAAATAACCTCAATTTAATTTAAAACGAAGGCGTAAAACATACATTTTTTGCTTAAAGATGGCGCCACCTATTTTTATTTCAAAGCATAGCTTCTCAATAAAAGCTTTCATTTGTTTTGCAAAGGATGAAATTGATTGGAAATAATAATGCTGCTTTTGTCAGCAACATTCAATTAAAGATCTCATTTGCAAATGCTTATTCGTATTTAGCAGATTACAAACATGAAACACTGCGAGAGAGGACTAGCAACATTGCAGTACGTCACAGCTTCGATGCTTTGATTGACACTCGAATAAGCCAATGAGAGGGCCTGAAATTTTCCTATGACCGAACAAGAGTAAAGGTAGCTTATATGCGTTTGGGAAATGTGGAGCAAAATTACTTTTGCGGAGTCGCGGAGTTTCGCTATTTTTGCGGAGCAACTCCGCCAAATACGGAGCAGTTGGCAACCTTGGTTGATGTTTTTGTAAAATCTCAAAACTTTAATAATAGTTGTCAGTAATACAAATTATGATTATTTTCAATTTGCACAAAAGATGCAAATATATATGGGTCATTCCATGGAAAACTCATTTTGTCTGACTGTCATTTTGATTTCTTTCGCAAAAAAATCCGTCAATAAGCTTTAAAGTTATTGCTTTTTAATGAAATTTATGAACGTCAAGTGCACAACAAAGGGTTGACTTTTTTGGGGAATGATCCATATGCATTATCAACTGTAATCTGTGATCACATTAAATTGATTTACATTTGATAGCCTATATCCGAAACATTTATGTACAATAACAATCAGCTATTTTCATAAAATTACTCATATTGCTTGTTTGATAACATGAAATTAAAGCATCATGACTTATTAAATACTGTACCGCCGTAGGCAGGTCAACGGCAGTAATTGCAAGTTTTTCGATTTTCATTTTTTTTTGCATTTTTGATATCTATATTGATATAGTTTTATGGTACAGACATGTGTATTTGGTTGCCGCAGAAAAAAAGCATTTTTTTTACCAGTGGTAATTAGCAGTAACTGCTTTTTTCGCAACATTTTGCAGGTAATCTGCAGAATGCACTTACTGCTCTTTACCTGCACACGGAAGAACGGAAACTTTCTCCCGTGGGCAGGCAAACGGCAGTAACTGCAAATTGTTTGATTTTTCATTTATTTGCATCTTTGAAATTTTTTGCCCATAACCGTTCTGCCGTGGGAAGGTAAAGGGCAGTAACTGCGAAATTTTCCATTTTCATCTTTTTTTGCATTTCTGAAATCTATATTACTTCAGTTTTATGGTGCAAACATGTTTATTTGCTTGCCGCTAAATAAAAGCATTTTTTTAATCAGTGGTGATTAACAGTAATTGATATTATCGCTGCATTGTGCAAGTAATCAGTAGCAGGTATTTACTGAACTATACTGGTCCATAACCATTGCCCGAAGAATGGAACACAAATGAATCGCTGCCAAAATTTGCACCAAGACGCAAAAATCGTTTTCACGATTTTTACTTCCTTTTACAAAAAAGGAAGTATTGTATTCGCGAAAAAAATTTCACTCAAAAATCGGCCTTAATTTCCATTTTGCTCACCCCAAATGAATGTTAAATTTTTTTTCGACCCGACCGCACGTACATATGTACCTAAGAACGTATAGATGCCCGAAATATCCATTTTGAAGTTTCCCGAGTAAATTACAACGAGTTTTCTCGTGACGTCTGTATGCACGTATGTATGTGCGTATGTGCGTATGTGTGTATGTATGTCGCATAACTCAAGAACGGTATGTCCTAGAAAGTTGAAGTTTGTTACGTAGACTCCTAAGGGGATCTAGTTGTGCACCTCCTTTTTTGGTTGCATTCGGGTGTTTCTAAAGGGGTCTTTTGCACCTTTTTGAGGGGAATTAATTGTTAATTTCGATGCAAACTCAAGTGATGTTATAATTTGGCGGACACTTGGCAATATATCGCCAGTCTTTTGGTCGCCAAGTTTTGTCACCAACTTGGCGACAAATTTGGCGACTTTTTTTTAAATCTGGTTTTAATGTGGCCATTGTTGGTGATATATAGAGAGTTAGAGAGAGAATCACATTAAAATTGCAATAATAGGGAAATAACATTAAATTGGTGTAAAAGGAAGTCATGTGATGCACACATCAACTCGTTTTAAAACTCAACTAAGCGCAAGTAATAGCGCCCTGATTGGAGGTTATTGTGTGCCTCTGAAAAAATTCCTTTATTCGGCAAATTTAGAGACAATATTGAATTTTTAAAAATGATTCCTAGTCGCTTCTCATCAGCTGTAGATATGCGTGCCAGGTCGTATTTTATCTTTCTTCAAAATTGGGAATTATCGCATCTCAAAAATTTAACTTCAAGCGTCCTTCAGCGCAAGAGAGACTTAAAACCATTACTTGAGGAAAATAACCATACTTTATTTCAAATAAAATCGAAGAAAACGTTTTGTAATTTTACAGGCCTCAGGCATTAAAAAAAAAAAAAAAAAAAAAAATCTTTGATTCGTCACGTTCGTGTTCTAAAAACAATAAAACAAAATCAGTTCTTGCTAACATACAGTTATAAAAGATAACATACGAGCAAACACAAGTAATACTTGGCAGACGATAAATAAACGTGTAGCAACAGAACGTTTTTGTTCCATTTGTTTTGTTTTGTCGCAGACGATATTTTCCGCAATTTTTAATATTAAGCGGCTGCAATTTTGGTTGTTCGATGAGAGCAATTGTTAATATACGAAACATTTCTTTTGCCTAAATTTTCGTAGAGATTGATTGGGACATTAAGCGATTTTTCATAATTTGTAAAAATGCCTTAAGAATCGTGCTGCTGCCAAGTGACAACACAGGAACATAAAAGAGTTTCCGATAATGCCGTAAGCAATCAAAACATATTCCTTGTCGACTATTCATTGTCAGAGGAGTCGGAGCAAGAGAATTCAATCCATCTTCAACTCGAAATTCCATGCAGAATGCTGAAGTTCTTCCAGCGGAGACAGCACATTATGCTGCCCCTTTTCCAAAACAGCCTACAAAAATACGACGTAGAACTCAGGCTCAACGCATTGCTCGAGATGCGTTTAAAAAGAAAGAGAGAGAGAAAGAAAAGAAAATCTACTGAAGTTTTTTAATATTCAACGTTTTATTAAAGTCAATAAAAACTAGAAATCTGAGTTTGTTTAGCAAGGACTGTTTAAGTAAGCAAGTATATCTGGTATTTGTGTAGGTTAATTTGTTCTGGTTTTTGGGTAGGTATTTGTGTAGGTAGGTGCGGTGGACCCCCAAGGGGTCCGCGAACCACAGTTTGAGATGTTTTGCCTTGAAGCATACCAGCTGCTTTTTGAAAGAAACAAGTAGTAGATTTTACTTCGTGAAACGGACTTTTGTCTATAAGAAAGAAAGAAAAAAAAAAAGAACAGAAAGATTTTACTTTGAAAATACTTTCAGCTTTTTTAATTGAATGTTATTCAATTCAGCATTTAACTTCATGACATTTGAAAACTCGTATTGAAAATGATGAAATTCATGAGTATCTATTTTAGACAAAGAGTTTCATTTCAACATTACTGAATTAAGGTTTTGATGAAAATAAACGAATTTTATTTACAAGCCAACAAACAAACCCGAAAGAAAGAAAAGTCAAATACAAAAATTGCAGTACAAAAAAATGATTCCGTCAAGCTAACACTGAATTTCATCCTAATACTAATAATGATTGAACACTGTTGAAACTCAAAAGGACAACTTAGCTGACTGAATGCTGAAATGAATAATTATAGATGTGGCATTTAAAATTATTTTTTCATTTCTTACAGAATTTCTTTAATTTTTGATATTAATAATACAAAACCACAGTATTATCTGCAACAGTTGTAATAAGAAATTCCAAAAAAATTTTGCTTTGAAACAAGAACTTGTCAAAAGACTTAAATCTGAGAACATCATTTTAAAACAATTAATTTCTGAAATAAATTACTACTACAAGGCTGTATAACGTTTGTACAAAGCAGCTTTGGAACCAGAACAATACTATTTTAATAGCTGGCATCGTCTTAAGTACTTCCAACTACAGTGAAACCTCCCTTATCGGACACTCCCGAATAACGGACACCTCTAATTAACGGACATTTTTGCAAGTCCCAGTCCCTCAATATAGGCCATTCCATGTAATTCACTCTGAATAACGGACACTCCGAATAACGGACAGTTATTTCACAAAAAATTTCCCTTGCGATCGTAGCACTTCCGTTTTTTTTTTCTTTTCACAGAATATCTTAGTAACTGCTTGCCTTACAAAGCTTTTCATCCTCCACAACTGATATCCCCCCCCCCGTCATTTCCTTATCACTGTTTCTTGGAATTAAAAGGGTGATAATGGGCAGAGGCAGCGATTGGGGCTTAAAAGTTGGAGGCAGAAAAAAAAAGAACTAAAAGGCATAGTACTTTTTGAGGGCAGCAAAAAATGAAAAAGAAAATAAAAGTCATAATTTTGTAACAGCTAGTTTTGAGAGTATTGAAGCAGATAAGTGAAAACTGATGTCAGTCTCTAACAATTAACGTACGTTTTTCTTAAGATTTTAATGAATTTTATACACAATAACTATTCAAAAGTTAAGATAAAAAAGAGGAAACTGGGCGCTTTTTCTAACTGGGGCTCTCGGGAGATGCAATTGAGCAGACCGGCGCCGGTAGTAGTCGGCTTTATGGCGCCGTGGTTTCGTTGGGTTGTTTAATTTTTGGATATGAAAAAGATTTGCCCATATTCAAGGTCATATAGATAAAATAAATAAATTAATAATAAAAAGTGGGGGAGAAGGGGGGTTGCTCCGCCGAATCGCCGCCGTTGGTAATGCAAAAAAGAGATGTCAAACTGTTTCAATTGATTACTTTAATTGATTAAATGCTTTTTAAGACAAGTATACCTTTATAAGGAAAAAACAGATTAATTACGCTTGACGTAAAATGTAGTAAACCTTTCGGAATTGTTTCGATTTTGTTCTACAAAGGGAACAACAGCCCATTTTGAAAAAGGTAAATTAAGTAGTTCCTCCTAATAGCGGACACCTCCCAATAACGGACAAAACTTCTGGTCCCTTGACTGTCCGCTATTCGGAGGTTTCACTGTACGTGTTTATCAACCTCTACAAGTAAAACAAGCAATAAAAAGCAAAAACTGGTTGTAAATGCAATGTTGACATGCTACATATTCCACATTTAAGACAGTTTAGATTTATTTCTACATTCTCTGCTCTATTCTTTTGCATGATTATCATTTACGTTTTTCCCATTTCAAAAATAAATAAATAAATAAATAACTAAATTTTAAAAAAATGCATTTTTTGTATCAAAAAATAAATTTGCAATTGTTTTTGTCCCGTGTAGTTAATGTGAGTCACATCCAACAAGCGGAATACTGGAGCACAGTTCAAAATCTTCAAGAATTTCCGAAAAAGTTCCTACAGACCAAAGAACTAGTTCGTATGACCTTCAATGAAGTGTTTTCCAATAATAAAATTAAATCAGATAGGTTTTTCAGATGAAGCCAACAGGTACCCTTTACTTTTCAGTTGAATTAATTTATTTTTACCGCCAAAATCGCTGCTGGTCAAAAAATTTAGGCAGTTTGTACTAGTTGTAAATCTCCGAGATTTTCTTGCAATGTACCTGGAAAGGTATGAAGTTGCATATTCCGATTGATCTGAAAGAGGATATGAATGGTCATCCAAAGGATGATAGAATTTGGTTTGAGTCACAGTCTTGTTCTGATGTAATTCAGGTATTTCTTGCAAGTGTCCCTTGGTTATCATTTCATCTACTTTTGATATAGGATGAGTCTTTGTCACATGGAAATTCAGAATCCATAACATCTGAAGGATTCATCAGAGTCTAAAAGATCAGCTCCAGTGACATTGCTGCCCTTTGGTGAATGGTGACTTCATAAGGGAGTACGTACCAAGCAACTTAAAAACTTGCATGGAGGAATCAGGGTGTAAGGGAGGGTCGTTGGACCCACAGGCATTTCGCATCATGCCAAAAAATCTACGAAATATAGAACAGAATGAAATTGAAAACTACAACCAGAAATATTCTGAGTTGTTGTCGGGTGTCAGCTAGGCTGGCAATTTGAGGTGCGATGCTTCACTTTGCCAACTGTATCGAAATTTGGCGTGAAGTCCGACGTTTACAATACACATGCCATAAGGAACCGTTATAGGGTAGGCAACCATTCACGGCACAACAACACAAAGAAAGGACAAGGACATGAGAGAGAAAGTACTTCCATGCCCGAGCCGGGATTCGACCCCGGACCTTCCTGTCGCAATCAGACTTCTCTGACCACTAGACAAAGCAAAAGGTAAATACTCCGAACAATGCTCTGTTTAAGAACCTATGTTAAAAGAAGTTAGACACAGTACGCAAAATTATCACTATTATTTTCAAAGAAACCTTTCTTATAAATATTTTAAAAAAAAAAGAAAAGAAAAGAAAAAAAACATTAGTAATGCTATTCTAAACAGCAAGTTTCGTAGGGTAATGTAATTTATGCCTTTTGTTACTCAATGTTATTAAGCGCAGACGCTCTCTATTCTGAATGCTAATGGGACTGAACAAAAGTCTTGAGATCAGTGGCCCAACTAAGAGGGGGGGGGGTGGAGGGGGGGAACACTCCTCAGAGCCATTGGTTTTAACATAAATGCAAGTTCTAATACAGTAGTTTATGCATCTGTTTTGATTGAAAAATTCCCATTAGAAGGTACTTTTGATCAAAAAACCCCTTCAGAAGGTACTTGTCATCAAAAACATTCCTTCATAAGGTGTCTTTGATCAAAACACCCCTCCAGATGGTATTTCTGGCTGCGTTAGGATGCTCATTATAGAGAGGTAGTAATTAATGCATTAGTAATTAAGCTCGCCGAGACTTTCAAAATGTCAAATGTGTGCATCAAAATATTAGGATGTTCACATTAGAGAGTGTTCTGATAGAAAGAATCTACTGTACTTTTGATTTTTTTTTTTTGAAAATCATTTCAACATGAATAAATTTGTATAATGGGAAACATATTACTAAGCATTTCAAATTATCTTCGCATTCGATGCTTTCTCCTGTTCAATGAGTTTAATACTACTTTCTGTCGTAACATGAGCTGATATATAATATAGTCAAGTGAAAAATAATAATTTATTAAAATAAAACATGAACAGGTTTTAGGCAACAGACGTTAAAATAGCTTTCAACTTTTAAAATAGCTGAAGTATTTACAACATACAAAAGAATTGAAAACCCAAAAGCACAGCATGCAATTTTCTACGAAATACATGCTCGATGTTACTAAAAACAGATTTTTTACTAAACGAGCTATTTACTGTTAAACTTCAGTTAAGGAAAATTCTTAAATGAGGTAATTCCTCCAATTCAGAAAATTTTACACCGATTTTTCAAAGAAAAAAAAAGTTTTTTTCAAACGATCAACCCTGTTTCCCCAACAACCAAGACTGTCCTAAGAATAAAAAGTAAAATACATTATATGTTTTTACCTCTAATGCATCTTGATTTAGGCGAGCAGTTATCATATACTCAAAATTGCATGTAGAGGACAAAAACTCTGATGTTTCCAATGCTGCTCGAAGAGAAATTTTCGAGCCAAGTTCTGTTTTGCTAGGTACAAAAACACATTTTGCTGCTATATAAAGTCCCCACTACTTAAGGAATGAATGGGTTTGCTCGCTTAGAAAATTAAACCTTGACTCAAATTTATTGGAATTTTTTCTTTGACAAAGAGTAAAACTCCTGAAAAGAATGAAATAAAATTATTTCTGTTTCTGATTTATCTATACCGCCTTTTTCCCCCTTATAATATAACCAAAAATCCGTCAAAAAATAACCGACTCTAGCTCCGGAAATTTCAGAACCTTCAACTCAGTGGCGGATCCACAGGGCGAGCGATTAGGGCGACCCCATCCCCAAAAGGTACATTCCGGAAGACCACCAACCCCCCCCCCCCAAAAAAAAATACATCGCAAAAAACGCCTACAACTATTCTTACGACTTAAATTGCAAAATTTTTCCAGGGGAGAGTCCCTCTAAAATGTCATGGAATAACATTCCAAGGACTAAATGTCATTTGGAATTTTTAGAGCCTCAATTTCGAAGATTTCTTCTGCTACGTCATCAAAGATGTCCCATCAAAGAAGTTTTGGCCTTAAAAGGAAAATTACAAACTCTGAATCCGATTTTTGTAAATTTAAAATCTTCGAGTATCGACTCTAAAATCTTTTACCCCCAAATTATTCTGACTCCGACTCCACAAGATGAGAGAGTTGAGAACTTGGAGGAAAAATAAACTCCGATTCCAGACATTCGTAAATTCCAGACATTCGTAAAAACTTTGGAGTAACGACTCCGTCTCCTAAATCAGGAGTGTCCACCCTCCTAAGAGAGAGAGCACCCCCTAAAAACGACAAAGAACCCCCCCCCCCATAAAGGAAGAGCCTTCTAAAGTAAAAATTGTCCTTTGAAACACCCTCTAAAAATTTCAATGGCGCAGTCTGCGCCATGATACCCTCATGATTTTTCTCTTCAACCGCCGACCCGTAATGGGAAATGTAAAAAATTTGGTTAATTTTTCCAAACAAGGTCTTAACAGGGCTGTTTTCATCAGTCAAAAGAACTACTTTTAGTCACTGAATTTGGTAGACTGAGTAAGAAAATAATAATAACATGGAGCCAAGAAAAAAAAAAAATATTTACCTAACAGTTATTTTTGTTTATTTTTTAAATGTCCGATTTTGGAAATAAGGCGTAGTCTTTATGACGTCACAAGTGACATACTTTGGCACACTACTCCACTGGTGATACTTCTTTACTGTCGACCGCGTTGCCAGGACATGATAACTTGCGTTGTGCGCTAATGTCGTTGTTGTTGTCGTGTGCAAACTAGGCTGACAATTTGCGGTGCGCTGCTTCACTTTTCCAACTGTACCGTAATTTGGTGTGAAGTCTGACTTATACAGCTCACACATGCCACAAGGTCCCGTTTAAAGGGTAAGCAACCATTCATAACACAACAACGCATTCACACAAAGAAAGGACAAGTACAGGAGAGAGAAAGTAATTCCATAACCGAGCTGAGATTCGAATCCAGGACCTCCCCGTCGCAGTCAAACTCCTCTGATCACTCACTAGAAAGGCGGGCGGCGCTGTGCACTAATGGCATCAGTGAATGCCATTTCATTACTTGTGATGTCATGTGCAGAAGCGTAAAAATGAATTTTAATCTGTGTGTGTGCACCGATTAAAATAATTGTTAAAAAACATTAAACTTTGTCAAATTGTTTAAAAAATAGTTAAATTCAATGTTTTAAAGCATGCTCTTTCAAAAAAAAAAAAAAAAATGCTTTTAAAATCTTAAAAACAACGCAATTCCAAAGGGAATATTTTTTTTTTAGTTTCTCTGAAAATGCGTAGTTAAGAATTAGAAAAACGTCGTGATGACTGTTAAAACTTACATTATTATTTTTTTGAACTAAATAAGTAAATGAATAAAAGTAACGCTTTTTTACTTTATTTTCATTAGATATTTTTTAAAATACAATTTATATACGTTATTATATCGAGAAATATAATTTGCTTTGGTAGTGTTACTCATGTACCCTCTTTAGGGCTCGTTTAATATTATGTTTCTGCCACCATGACCTACTGATAAATGCTCTTCATGCATTACGGTAAACATTTCTTCAAAATACACGTAAAATCTAACATTGTAGCTGCCTTATTTACGGAATAAAGTAAACATTGACCAAGCATTCATTCCGTCATATCTTTTTCCTCTACGAAACTACTATTTTTCCCCCCATTTATTTTGTTTTTACTTTAATTCGCCTTTATTAACAAATTTTTATATTTTTCTTTCGTCAACAAAGAATCGTGTACTTTTTTGAGCTCATAACATTTACTAAAACTTGAAAATCGAAGCATATTGGCCAATATTAGTAACTCTATAAAAGCGCAAAAGAAAACATCGCGAGAAAAAGGTTCTTGCCAGCACGACATCAAGAATACAGTAGAACTTCATTAATCTGTACAAATAGGGGAACCAGGATGTACGAATCAATAAAAGTACCGTTTAAACAAAATAACCCAAAAATTGAGCCAAACTGCTGTACACAGTAAAAATTGTATTTTGAATTCAAGAGAAAAAAACATAAAACTAAAGATTCTTTTTAAAAAAATGCATCACAAAATTTCAAAATATGGCCTACGAAGAATCGTTATTCCGCCAAATCGCATTTCATTCATACAGTGTACATTTAAATAGCTGTCCGGATTGATCGAAATCCATCTTAATAGGGTTTGGATTACTGAGTTTTTACTGTATTGACTTGGAATCAAAATCCTACTAATAATATAAAATTATAGCGCAGACGCAGACCATTGCATCTGAAATAGAGCATTCGTCGCGTAGAGATACAATACGTCATAGAAAAAGCCACATAGCTGCGCAAACTGAACGAATTTTGGCTAAGCATCAACCTTTATTACATTCCCCATTCGCAATTCCAGCGCTCGAATACGCTACCTTGCGGTGATTTACAAAATTAAAGAAAAAGGTAAAACATTGCGTTCCACGTGTGTGTCTGTTGGTAAACACAGGCAGTTTGTTAGGAATATTTATTAACGCATTCGATGTGTCTTAGATTGCTTTCAGCAACAGAAATAGTTTCGTCCCTTAATGGTATTCTTGAGTTTCTCAAAATAATGTTAGTTTTCATTATTTCCCTATAAAAAGTGAGATGGTTGTCGTAAATGGCGAAAGCGTAAACACAAGAAAACTCTGGATTAACAATCTTCGCATTTGCTCTGTTCGTTGCTTTTTTTTTTTTTTTAAATTGTTTTGTGTGAATTTGTAAGAATATGGGTTTTTTTTAAAGTCTTAAGCTGTAAGGAAGGATTTGATAACATTAGCAGAAGAATTAGGGCTTTCATCTCCACCTAGTTTAAAAATAATTAATTTAACTAACCCAAATTTACTTCAGCATTTAAATGCAGTAGACAGTATGAAAACTATTTTCTTGAATATATTATTGTAGAACGAAATGAAAAATGTTTAACGCTGAGAATTTTCATCGCCAAAATAGTGGGATTATAGTTTAGGGTTATAGTTTTAGTATTGTGCGAGCAAAGAACCCTTGGCGATATTCCGCATGTCAGTTGTAAACCATTTTTACTTTTTTTCATGTGTGGATCAAAATGATAGAAAGATTACAGAATTCTATAAGTTTAAAGAAATAATGGAAGATTAATTAAAAGAAAACCACCACCATTTATCCGTGAGAATTTTAATGATGATGCATGACAGAATTAAATCATAATTCAGAAATTAGAAACATACGAAACAGAAAAATTTAAATTAACCGAATCGGCAATTTGAGAAACAACTCAGCTACAAATGTAAAGCAACTAGCGCTAGCCAAACGAGACAAAGGAGTATCATCTTCCTCGTTTGGTAACACTGGCAAACAAAGGTTTTGTGACATAAAATATTTATAGTGGCCACAATGAAAATGAAGTTCCATCAAGAATTGATAAATATCGAATTCAACATCGGGTAAATGGCTGCTTACAACTACGAACTACGAAATTTGCATTAATTTCTAACGTTTAGTAATGCTTATTGAATTCTCATTTCTTTCTACGTGGGTCAAATATACACAAGACTTTAAAAAATAATTAAAAAAAAACATTCATGCATACAAACAAAAACTACTAGGCCTATTAGCATTTTCCACGCTATGGCGTGCGTTTGTTTTACCTTCTTCATCTGCCATTAGATGATGGTAGCAGAGCACTCTGTTCGCAACTTTAATAAACTATAGGGGGCGAAGCAACCACTATCCAATGGTGGATGAAAAAGGTAAAACAAAAAAATGCCGTAACTTATAACTTGCTCTGACGCTTAGCGCATGACAGTATATTTTCATTGTGTTTGTGGGAAGCTTTCTTTTCTATTCTTCTGAAATTACATTACACCACAAACTGTCTGAAGCCGGTAATTTATTCCAAAGAAAACACGTGGAATGTAATGATTTAACTTTTTCTTTAGTATTGTTAATCACCGCAAGGTAACGTATTCGAGCTCTTGAATTGCGAATTACGAGTCGGGGATAGTATAAATTCACCGGTAAATGTGATAAATATGGCTTAAATATTCAATAATTTATCACATTTACCAATTTTAGTGGGGATTGTGAACAATCACAGGGGATTTTACAGAATCACCGGATTTATCACATTTACCGTAACAAATATAATACGAATCCAAAATCACGACTTGCTAGCTATTATTGCGCCGGAATTTCTCTTGGAAAATTTTCCCAGCTTAATAGCTCCCGAGCGCCGGGAATAAATCTCAGGCATCCATGTTCCCGGCGCAGTAGCTCGGGAGCTGCAACTGGCTATTACGCCGGGAATATGAACGCCTGAGGCTGTCCCGGCGAAATAGTTGGGGAGCTATTACGCCCGGTTCCCGGCGCAATATCCACAGCCAAAATAATTGTTTAGATAGCGCCTACGGATAGTTAGTATTCCTAAAAATTTTTCGAATGAATTCTGTGAGTCAATAGATACCGTGTAAGTTTTGTATTTGTAAATTCCACATAGTTCTTTTGGTTCATTTAAACCAATAAAGGAATAACTTTGATGGCAATTAAGAGGTTCCAATAATTTTATTTAAGACTGGCGAATTACTTTAATCGAAGTGCCAATGAAATCTCAACTTATTCAGTTATATTTGTGAACTTTTAAAAAAAGTAAGGTTAATTTTATTATTGCCTTTGCTATTATTATTTTGTATGCGGCCCTCTTCTTGAATACTTTTACTCACCAAAATCTGCACGATGTTCTGTTGCATTTCTGGTTTTTTTCCCATCAGCCGACTCAAAATGAGTTGGGTGCTGAATGTGTACGGGGGGAATTGCCCATAACGTGGATCATGTGAAATTGGCAAGAAAGTATCGCATTTAATGAAGTTGCTGCAGCCATTTTGGGCCTCATGCTTGAATTTCGAATATTTTTTAATTCAAGCCCATAATTTTGAGGGAGGGGGGAAATCCCCCCCTCCCGATTATTAATTTTTTTAGGTACATGAAAATTTATGTTTTCGTTGTTTCCGACAGAAAATGCATTACCTGTTAACCTTCCCTGACAAAATTTGAAGTGTGGGACATGCATTTGTAGTTTTTCTTTTGGTGATTAAATCTAACTCTTTGACTGATTTTTGTTTTCTTTTTTGTTTTCATGGATCTAAGTATTGTTCAATGACTTGTTTTGGAAAAAAAAATCAAACATTCAATTGAATTTCTGCAACATTGCTTTTAGTAACATTTGATGAGCAAATTAGTGATTTGTTTCCAGTGGCAGATTTACAGGTTTAGGAGCCCTTTGCATTGCCTTTTTGGGAGCCTCTCTCAGATGATCTGAACTACTTAAAATATTTATCATGTGCCTTTTTGTTTAATGTTGGGCAGCTGTGTTACGGGCCTCCTGCCGATGTGGATAAATCTGCTGCTGATGGTTTCGCCAGAATCTTTGAAAATATTCCAGTTGGAGGATTGTCGCTATTCCAACCAACTACTCCATGTTAGGATCAGTGGTTGGTTGGAATAGCGACACTACTGTAGTAGCTACATTTTTTAGAGTTTGTAGTGTAGCCATAGGCATGCGCAGGGCTTCAGAAATAGAGGTACTACTGTACCAGGAGGTTGAAATTGCGCTTGGAAAGGCCCTCATACTTGCTCGCTTGAGGAAAATTTTCAAATATTGTTAGTAAAAAAGCATTTTTAAAGCATGTGAGGTAAGAACAGGGTTGCCAGATTAAAGAACGGTAAATACGGGACAGACTTCTAAGAGTGAAAATGGGGGGGGGGGAGGTATTTTTGCGGAAGTGGTTATGGTGTATTTTAAAGGGGTGATAAGCAATCATGTTTCAATAGCTTTCGAAAGATTCCTCTCAGTATTTTTATGGGTGAGTACAATTTTTGAAGGAACACCTGACTCAAAGAATAAAACGAGCAATAGAACAAAGTTCAGTATACAGATCGACATTGATGGGTGCTAATTAGTTAAGTAAAATTTTTCATTTTACTTTGTTTTTTTTTTACCTTAAAATACTCTCTCGTATAGTAGAATATTGTTATTAGTAGAGACGTACCGAGTAGCACTTTGGCCGAGTTACCGAGTACTCGGCCTTTCACTGCTCGGCCGAATTACCAAGTACCAATTATGTTTTAAGAAGAACCACCAACACACAGGTGATGAATTTTGAACTTATTGGAATAGTAGTATAGGCCTCCTTGTCCATATAATAGTTTTTAAAACTAAATTCCTGCTGAATTTTAATTACGCATTATATAAATAATTTTGTTTGTGTCAAAAATTTTATAAAAAAATTATTATTAAAATTAAAAATAAATAAATAAAAGGTATGATTAATCAAGTTGGAATTAAAACAAATTACTGTGAAATCCCTCTAATGCAGACACTAACAGGACAATTTTCTTTCTTTGTCCACAATAGAGAGGTGTCCGCAGGACGGGTTTAATAATGTTATTTGCATTTGAACTGGGGAATTAAAAATTGTCCGTCTTTGAGGGGTGTCCGTTAGGAGGGGTTTCACTGTATACCAATCAGTTATAGTTCTAGTCCGCCAAACATAAATAATTTTTAAAAGCAGATAAAACAAATGTGCAGGAACACTGTAGACACGTGTTTCTGATCCCCTGTTACAAGGAACGTCTTTTTCAGTGCATAACATGTGAGCTAAAGAATGTAAAGACATACGACAACGTTTTTTCGGATGCCTTTAAATCCACGAGCTCCCATTTTGTGCATTGAAAAAGATTCCTTGTAAAGCCAAAACACGTGTCTGCAGTGTTCCTGCACTGCGCTTTTAACGTTGTTTTATTTCCTTTTATTTTTTAAGCAAAGGTATTTTTATAACTAATTTTTGTTTGTAGCAAAAATCCATTTTTAATATAAAAATTCCATATTTTCTTTACTTACCTTTTTTGCATAATTTTTAATAAATAAGTTTTATTAACTTTGGGGACATTAAAATTAAGATTTATTCCATTAAGGCATTACAAACTTAATTTTTCTCAAAATTTGACTTATAAATTTTAATTGTAAATGATTGCAGAATATAGTGCTTGCTATTTTTTTTTTTTAAATTTTAGTATCTGTCTGGGACAGTATTCAATTTTTTGCAACAACTCGGTATTGGCCGAGTATCTGATCAGAATTTGGCCGAGTACCGAGTAGTCGGCAAATTGGCCGAATAGACCGAGTACCGAGTAGTTACCGAGTACTCGGTACGTCTCTAGTTATTAGCTAGAATACGGGACCTAAGTCATCCCGTATGAAAGTTCCCAGGACGCGGGACAATTTTTTAAAATACGGGACTGTACCTTGAAATCCGGGATGTCTGGTAACCCTGGGTAAGAATAATGAACCTAAAAATGTAATATTTAGCCACTTTTGTATTAACTTTCATTTCTATGTGCTAATGAGGGTACCACAGTATCCCTAGTGACCCCTGTGCGCAAGCCTATGAATGTAGTGCACTACTTTTAAAAAAAAATAAGTGTAGTGAATAGTGTAGTTCGATACAAAAAATAGTAGTTTGTAGCAATTTCTGGAAACTTTTTAAATAAATTTTTTAAAAAAAATCAAAAGTTCAAATGAATTTGATTGTTGTAAATTTTACTCAAGTACATACATGGATGCAATGAGAAACTCATAGAAATACAAGCTGACCTCAGGCATAGCATTTCGATGCCGAAGTTCCGTCTGTTTGACGCCATTTTTTTTTTTTTTTTTTTTTTTGACATTGTAATTTTCATATTTTGCCAAGATTTCTATTGAATAGAGCTTTACTAGAAAAGTAATAAATTAGCGATAACCACCAATTTAGTGACTCCTTTGTTTTTTCTGTCTGCCGAGAATGTCCCGTTAACGTTTTTGATTTCAATGAGGTTACTGTTCCAATGAATGAGTACGGGGGAATTGCCCATAGCGTCGATCATGTGAAATTGGCAAGAAAGTTTCCCATATAATGAAGTTGCTGCAGCCATTTTGGGCCTCATGCTTGAATTTCGAATATTTTGGAATTCAAGCCCATAATTTTGAGGGAAGGCTTCAAAAGGTTCAAGCCATAAATTTTCATGTACCTAAAAAAATTAATAATCGGAAGGGGAGGATTACCCCCCCCCCCTTCCGATTATTAATTTTTTTAGGTACATGAAAATTTATGTTTTCGTTGTTTCTGACAGAAAATGCATTACCCATTAACCTGCCCAGAAAAAATTTGAAATATGGGACATGCATTTGTAGTTTTTCTTTTGTGATTAAATCTAACTCTTTGACTGATTTTTGTTTTTACAGATCTAAGTATTGTTCAGTGACTTGTTTTGGAAAAAAAATCAAAAATTCAATTGCATTTCTGTAACATTGTTTTTAGTAACATTTGATGAGCAAATTAGTGATTTGTTTCCAGTGGCAGATTTACAGGGTTGGTAGCCCTTCGCATTGCATTTTTGTTTTATCCTCTCCAGGGGTTGATCAAGGCCAAAATTGGGTCCGCTTTGCTGCCCCCTTCACAAAATTCCACATCGTAAAAGCGGCCTTATTCATTAAATTAAACAAATAGTGCTCTAAAAAAGCACTAATTTTGGCGAAAATGAAGATATCGGTGGTTTTGCAAGTTGAAAATCAACCAAAACTGAAAGTTGAAAACAAAAATATTTAATGAGGCTTAAATTTTCGTGATTATGACAGGCATGCAAAAATTAAAGTCTTGGGAAAATAAGTGTTTTTACAGTATTCATCAAATAAAGAAGCTATTGTAAATGCAATAGAAAAGGATGATAATGAATTAACCTGGCCGGCTTACAACAAATACCAGTATTACAGTGTTATACATGGTGTTCATAAAGTCTCTCTACAGTAAAAAGTAAGAAAATAACCCCAAAAAACATGTATTGATAACTAAAATACAAAAACTTGTGAACAGTCTTGCATAATATAGACGAACGCGCATACGGCGTTCGCAGGAAATGTTTGGCTTTGCAGAAATTTTTTTTTTTTAAACTGCTGACGTTGGTTTAAAAACAAAAAAATTTTTTTAAAGGGAATTTTTTAGAAAATCCCAGTTTATTTCTGTTAAAGCCTTTTAAAGCACATGTAAAAAAATTATGGTTTTGGCAGTTTTCTTCAGTTGGTGAAAAATAAGCAAACTGTATGTTATTGTAAAAAAAAAAAAAAGAATGATTTAAAGCATTTTTTTTTTTGTCTTTTTCATATCTGAATATAAATTTAATTTTTTATTCAAGGGTGAGTTAAGCAAAATAATTATTTGCAGAAAATTTTCTAATTAGGATTTGTGTTCGCAGAAAGCTTTTCATTTTATCTAAGTCTGCATGTGAATGTGTATATTAATTGTTAGTTTTGATATTTTTTTTACAATAGTTGCTGAAAATGCTTACCTGTTTGTTCCATACAAACATTTACCAGTTTTATTGCCAAGCACAGAACATTGTGTTTCAGCTGTCATGGATTGAATGTAATTTTTTATATCTAATTTGAATTCATCAATATTTCTGGGATTGTTCTTATAGACGTGGCCTTTGGCTGCTGCCCACAGGTAAAACTCAGAGGGTGATAGGTCAGGTGAGCGGGCAGGCCACACTTCTTTTGAAATAATGCATTCTCCAAAAACATCTTCCAACAAATCCAGAGCTCAAGTAGCAGTGAGTGCTGTTGTATTATGCTGCTGGAAGTATGCTATCGATATTTCAATTTCGTTTAAGCAACCAATAAACGGAAATAGAACTGCAGAGAGACTTTAGGAACACCATGTTTTGGAATATGTTAACGGACATTTTTGGGGAAAAAAGTAACAAATAATTCTGAGTAATAGTCCATGTTCAGATGATCTAATTTATCGATCTAAACCTTTTTTCATTCAATCCTGCTAAGGTATGTGTGTGTATTAGGGTATCCCAAAAAGTCAAAACTTTTTCGCAAGTCCCAACCCTCATATATTTTTCCTTTAACGTCAAAAATATTGTAAAAAAGTTGCATATAATTTGAACAACGACAAACAGTGCCGACTTGAAAGTGTGAACTAGCACTTGTAACCAGGGCCCGACTAAAGTTTTTGAAGACACTGGGAATGGAATTTATTTGGTGTCCTCCCCCCTACCCTAAGCTTATTTTATATGGAGAAGCAGTAAAATATCTTGATACTTGCGTATTCACATAATTTGTACTAAATTTGGTGGTACATTATATTAGATTTAGAAAAAACAGAAGTGACATCCTATTACGATAACTAAATATAATAATATGAGATGTCGTCAAAGTTTGCATGTTGGAAAAAGGAATTTTAAGGAGGACAGTATAACTTTAAAAAGTGTTGTAAATATAGAACAAACTTTGAGTCAGGGTTGCCAGATTTAAGAACAGTAAATACGGGAGAGGCTTCTAGGAGTGAAGTGGGGGGGGGGGGAGATTTTTGAAGTTGGAGGACAAATACTAGATATGGTGTATGTTTAAGGGGTGCTTTCCGACGTAGAAGGTCTCTTCATTATAAATCTGAAAAATTCAATCTTAAACCTTACAAAATGTCGCCGATCAAAATATATAAATCATTTTCATTGCGAATGATGACGCATGCACAGAAATATTCCAACATTTGTCAATGAGCAAAGAGGAAGCAATCATTTGGTTCCTCATGGTCTTCCGCCAAAATAAAAATGAAATACAAAAAAACTTTAAATCGAAAATAATTTCTGCGTTTGCTACACTTTCCGACGTAGAAGGTCTCTTCATGGTAAATCTGAAAAATTCAATCTTAAACCTTACAAAATGTCGCCGATCAAAGTATAAAAATTGTTTTCATTGCGAATGACAATGCATGCACAGAGTTATTCCAACATTAGTCAATGAGCAAACAAGAAGCAATCATTCGACCCCTCATCGTCTGCCGCCAAAATAAAAAATAAAAAAAACATTAAAACGAAAATAATTTCTGCGTTTGCTGCCATATGATTTTTTTATTGCTCTTTATTATACTTTTTTTTACTTTATTTTTCCTCTTAAAATAAGGTCTCATTTTGTAAAATATTGTTATTAGCTAGCATACGAGACTTTAAGCCGTCCCATATGGAAATTCCCAGGGACGTGGGACATTTTTTCTAAATACAGGACTGTCCCTTGAAATCCCGGATGTCTGGCAACCCTGCTTGAACTGGTTTTGGGTTTTGGGAAAAGATTAAATTGTTGCTGGGATTTTTTTTTCTAGATTTAATATTTACATTTCGCCATTAGTGCGATATGGAATGAGTCAAAAATCCCAATTTTACCTACAAATTTGGTGCCCCCCAAATGTTAGTGCCCTGGACCCGTGCCCCATGTGCCCATGCCTTAATCTAGCCCTGCTTGTAATGCTAGGCCAAAGAAACAAAATTTCTGTTGATAAAACATTGCCCCTATTCCCCGCATGCACCACAAAAACATTTTTCAAATTACAAAACATTTAACGTCCCATACTTGGCCTAAAATGTAGGTATAACTTTCTTCAAAAAAAAATTTTTTTTTTCTGATACATAGTTTTAAAAATGGAAGGTAAATTTTACGAAATTCTTAAGCTGAAAAATATAAACAGTAAAGTAGGTAATTAGCGTTACCATAATTTTTTGCTCTCCTGCAATATAAGTCTCGCACGCATTGTACTGAGAGATATGAAATTTTTCAAGGTTAAGTTAAATATTTTTAAACATTTTTTTTTTCATTATTAATTTGCAAACGTTGATCTGAAAATGTGTTTGCCAATTAGTTTTAAATTTGATTTTTTATTTAAACATGTATAAAATTTTTTTAAAACATAAATAGAAAAAAAATTTTTTAAAGAAAATTATAAATTTTAGGCCAAGTGTAATATATTTAAATGTATTTTAATTTTAATAAATGTTTTTGTGGTGCATGTGAAGTATTGAGGCAATGTTTTGTCAAGAGAAATTTCTGATACTCACGCAAAGGACTATTCTGGTACTTCAAGTGTAAATACACATTTGATCGTACTGACAAGAAGGACTACTAGTGTGAATTGTTCAAAGACTTTTTCTGACGCATTTAAATTAAATACGCATTTGGAATATCCACATTGGCGAAAAGCCCTTTTCATGCAAGTGTTGTTCGAAGTCGTTTGCTTTCGTTTAGAAACTGAAAAAACAAATGAGGGCCCATACTGGTGAGAAGCCCCATTCATGCGACTATTGTTCGAAGGCATTTTTTACAGCTTCCAGATTAAGGACACACTTGAGAGCCCATTCTGGCGAAAAACCATATGCCTGTAAATATTGCTCGAAGTCGTTTTCTGCGAGTTCAATTTTGAGAAAGCATTTGAGAGTCCAATCTTGTGAAAAGAACCTATCCGTATAAACATTGCTCGAAGGCATTTTCGAGAGGTTACCGCTAGACGATGTATTTGAGGTTCCACACCGGCAAGAATAAGTATGATGATAGCAATTGTTGTTCGAAGGCATTTTCGGGAGGTTACTGCTTGACGAAGCATTTGAGGGGTCCATACGTACAAAATGCAGGATTCACGAGAATTGTACGTAAAAGCATTTTTTTGTGACCAATGAAGCATGGCAGGTCATATAAGAGGCCAAGCTGGTGTAGAAAGTGTTTAGAAATTAAGTATGATGATAGCTAATTTCTTCTCGTTTTAATTACTGCTCAATACATTGCTAAATGTAATCTGCCAAAAATATAATTCTTCTAGCCAAAGATCTTTTGACGTCTTAAAGAAATCTGTTGATAACTGAGCATTTGTTTCCTGGTTAACTTATACTTTTCTGTCTACCCAAAGATTTTGTTGTCTCTTCCACGGTCAACAGCACCTTTCATATTGGTGGTATATATACATTAAGGGTATGCTACATCTTTTCTGTGTCATGTAATGATATAAATAAAAATACGTTACGTGTTTGTAAAAAAGGCTGTTGTTAGCTACTAATGTGTAATAAGTATGTATGTTGATTAATTGTGCACATTTATCAGAAGTCTTTTTCTTTTGCACTTAATTTAAATATCATTACCACTATGAAATTCGGTTTTAAAAGTTAGTTCTGTATTTTTTGCTACGAATGTGTTGTATCTGCTTCAAATTGTGCAATGATCTTATAAAAATTTTGTCTCAAAACCGTAAGTTTTCTTGATACAAAACTAATCTTACTGATACAAAATTTGCAATTTTACTGATACAAAAATAAAATTTAGGTTTTCCAGCCCTGCACAACCTTTTTTCCACCTCCCTTCTAAATACTTTATCCGACTACCGGACTTCATTATTTTTTACCTTTTGTGATTCAATGCACTCTAATTTTTTTTCGTTATTTTCAGCTGGATTGCGTGACATCAGATTTCAACAAGTATGACATATAATTTTGGCTCTAAAAATACAAGCTTTTGTCTACGCATGCATCTAAACCCGTTATCAAAAATAAGATTTTGAGAAATTTGTAAAAATTCCCTAAATTTCTAGAACGAAGCAGTTTCCTCAGTGGAGAAAGGCAGAATACTCCCAGTAGTATGCAGAAGTGTATGTTGCTTAAAGCCCAGATATTTTTTTCATGTCATGTTGCCAGTAATTGTGTACTAAGCCGCATTCATTCAAATCTGGCATAGTGGTCATTTTGGCTTATACTTATCTAACATTTTAAAAAGCTTTTGCTGTTTGTCACTTATGTGTGAAAAATTAACATAGAAACTCATTAGATGTTACGCTTTTATTTAATTAAATTTTTTTGGTTTCATGTGTCCTTCAAATTGTTCCTCGTTTTTCTAGAAAAGTGATAATCAAAGGAACCCATAATATGTAAAGTACTTCAATGTGAAACTGAAACTACAGTTTTGTTAGTCTTGTTAGAAAATGTGATAGTTTGAAAAGACTAAGTTTCTGACAACGATGCTAAGAACGTAACTACTGTAAAGAATTTTTCCTGTACTTTTTTTCTTCTATATCTAATTTTGAAGTTTGTGTACTGATTAACCGTGACCCACTGGAACCTTGCTTGTCAGATATATGTACGATGATTTTGTGTCCAAAACTAATCTGATAAGTTCTACTTGCAAAAACTTCTTTTGCTGAATTTTCTGATTACAAGCATATTCACATATTTGATCACTGTTGAAAATTAAATGTAATGGCGTATTCTTCAAAGGTCCCTGTTGCTGAGAAGCTGCAGACATGTGAGCATTGTTCAAAGGCATTTTCTCTTGTTTCATATCTTAAGAGGCATGAAAGAATCCATTCTGGTGAAAAGCCACATTCGTGCGGACATTGTTCCAAGACATTCACTAACTCTAATAATCTAAAGAAACATATGAGAGTGCACACTGACGAAATACCCTACTCATGTGACTATTGTTTAATGCCATTTTCTACTAGTTCACGCTTAAAGACACATTTGGGAGTTCACACTGGCAAAAAGCCTTATTCATGTGAACTTTGTACGAAGGTATTTACTCGAGCCTCAAGTTTAAAGACACATTTGCGAGTCCACACAGGTGAAAAACCATATTCGTGTGAACTTTGCTCAAAGGCATTTTCTAGGGCTTCAATTCTTAAGATACATAAAAGAATCCATACAGGTGAAAAGCCCTATTCGTGTGAATATTGCTCAACGACATTTCATAATCCTTCAAGCTTAAAGACACATTTGCGAGTTCACACTGGTGAAAAACCCTATTCATGCGAACATTGTTTTAAGTCATTTGCTCAATATTCAAGTTTAATGAGACATATCAAAATCCATACTGAAAGAAAACTGTATTCGTGTGAAAATTGTTCAAAGACATTTTGTAAGGCTTCAAGTCTTGAGATACATAAAAGAATCCACACAGGTGAAAGGCCCTATTCGTGTGACTATTGCTCAAAGACATTTCATGATCGTTCATGCTTTAGGAAACATTTGCGCGTCCACACTGGTGAAAAACCCTATTCTTGCGATCATTGTTCTAGGGCATTTTCTCAATATTCATGTTTAATGAAACATATGAGAACGCATACTGAGTGAAAACTGTATTCGTGTGAATATTGTTCAAAGACATTTCATGATCGTTCAAGCTGTAAAACGCATTTGCGAGTCCACACTGGTGAAAAACCCTATTCATGCGAACATTGTTCTAAGGCATTGGCTCAATCTTCAAATTTAATGAAACATATGAGAACGAGCTCATACCGAGGGAAAACTGTATTTATGTGACTATTGTTCAAAGGCATTTCTTTACACATTCAACTCTCAATAACTCGAAGTCCCAAGGGACCTGTTAAAACTTTCGAGTAATCGGTAGTTTCTGTTATAGGAAGTTCCTTTTCCAGCCTTCTCAAGAATAATTTGTATTTTATTTTTCATTAATAGTGCTTAACTATAACACTTATAATTAGGATAAAATTAAGTTTCTTATGTACAACATAAAAATTTCTTTGCAGAAAATAAATTTTGTTAAAGTACTTAGAAAAAGGAAGTTATTTTTGACTGCTTACATTTTTGTTTTTAATCACATCTTAAAACGTCAATTTGTAAACACAGTTTGCTCATCTACTTTTTCAGAATTTTTCAGGTACTGTAATAAAACATTTACAAAATCCTCCCTCCAGAAAAAGATTTTAGACTGATCCCATTCGTTCGTCACTTTAGCTTCCTTATCGTTGCTCTTGAATAAATCACAGCTCTTAAAGCAGTTTTTTCTAACTGAAGTTTCTCTAGCAGACAGTTTCAATATTTAAAGCACAATTATTTACGCCATATAGAAACAAAAAACGTTTTTTTTTTCAATTATTGGCAACGTTTCTATTCTGAAATTAAGGCAGTGAAATTTTATGTAATTAATGTTAGTTTTTATGTAATTAATGATTCAAAAACATGGGGTAATTGGGTATACATTACATTTTACCAATCAGAAGGACAAATAATAATTTAATTGGACTACAAACATAGGCATGAATGTGCATCATCAGTACCCAAGGTAATAAATGCTAAAAATGATTTGGAAGGTTGTTTAAATTTGCTTGAATGTCCTGTAACAAAAAACTACTTTAATTTTTCTTATGCTTCAGACCTAAAGAAGTATTTGAGAGTCCACACTACTGAAAAACCATCTTTGACAATTGCTCAAAGACTCTTCTGGTACTTCAAGCTTAAAGACACATTTGGTCCGCACTGATAAAAAGGTCTACTGTTGTTCAAAGACAATATCTGACACATTGAAGTTCAAGACGCATTTGAGTAAACATTGGCGATTAGCCTTTTTCGTGCGAGTGTTGTTCGAAGTAATTTGCTTTCGCTTCAAAATTGAAACAACTTATGAGGGCGCATACTGGTGAGAAGCCATATTCTTGCCATTGTTGTTGAAGACAGTTTTCTATGGGTTGGGACTTGAAAAGACATTTGAGAGCTCTTACTGGCGAAAAGCCCCATTCATGCAACTATTGTTCGAAGGCATTTTCTACAGATTCCTGCCTTAGGACACACTTGAGAACCCATTCTGGCGATAAGCCATATACCTGTAAATATTGCTCGAAGTCGTTTTCCGCGAGTTCAATTTTCAGAAAGCATTTGAGAGTCCAAACTTGTGAAAACCCTATTCGTGTAAACATTGCTCGAAGGCATTTTCGAGAGGTTACAGCTTGGAGATGCATTTGAGGGTTCACTCAGGCAAAAAACCTGAGTGATGATGTGTAAAAGCGTTTTTTGACAAAAGGAGTTTGGCTACTCATGTAGGACGCTAAGCTGGTATAGAAAGTGCTTAGAATTTAAGTATGATTATATCAAGTGTTGTTCGAAGGCATTTTCAAGAGGTTATTGCTTGAAGAAGCATTTGAGGGGTCCATACGTATAAAATGCAGGATTTACGAGAACGGTATATGTAAAAAAGCAGTTTTTGAGACCAATGAAGCGTAGCAAGTCATACAAGAGTGCAAGCAGTTGCTAGAAAGTTTTTAGAATACAAGTATGATGATAGCTAATTTCTTCTCGTTTTAATTACCGGTCGGTGCATTGCTGAATGTAATCTGCCAAAAAAAAAATTCTTCTAGCCTAAGATCTTTTGTTGTGTTAAAGAAACTGAGCATTTGTTCCCGTTAACTTATATTTTTCTGTCTACTTAGAGATTTTTTTCTCTCTTCCACAGTCAACATAATCGTTCTTATGAGTGTGTTACATACATTAAGGGTATGCTAGATCTTTTCTGTGTTATATAATCTATTTAAATAAAACAGAGAATATGTATGTATGTGTGTTTATACGTTTCCTTTACAAATCCAGTTTATGTCGGATTTCGACCAAATTTGGTAGGGAGGTAATTTGGTATTCCGAGAAGTAACGAAGGGGAGGGGGGGGGGAGGGTTCGAACGCCAAGAAAAGAACCGAACCGTTCGAATTTTTAATTTTAGGACCAGGAAATTTCATTGAAATGGCTCTTTCTACCGAAATAAATTATCCGATCAGTTCGATTTGGCGCCATTCAAAAGCACGCGAAAAACACCCATAGACTTTTTTCATTTCTTCCGAGTTTTCAAAAAAAAAAAAAAAAAAATCTGTAAAATCACCGGGGAAAAATTTAAAAGCACTGTTAAGCTTAATGGAACAGAAATTTTAAATTCGGAAAATTATCATTTGTGCCATCTCATTTAAAATTAGCGTTCAGAAGGTTGCCACTTTTTTTTTTTTTTTTTTTTTTTTTTCTCGTCTGTGATTAAATAAAATTTTGTTTTCCTTTTAAGGTAAAAATTTCTCCTTTTGATTATTATTTGGCGATTTATCTTATTTCTTTTTTTTTTATAATTTTATTTTGGATTTTCGCTGTATCAATGTAGGGTTGAGTTAAATATTTTCGGGAACTTTTAATTTGCCGTTATCTTTTCTTTCAGAATGATTATTTTGACGGGGAGTTTTATAGTATTTTTTTTTTCTACAGTTGAAGCCTGATTGTTGAACACGCGTCACTTGACATAACTTTTTATTTTCGAGGTAGACCGTGCAAAAGCCGGGCAGTGCAGATTGTGATATGAATAAAAATACGATATGTGTTTTTAAAAGAGATTGTCGTTAGCTACTAATATGTGATAAGTATGTATTTTGATTAATTGCACAGATTTACCAAAAGTCTTTTCTTTCACACTTGTTTTAAATAACAAGTACAGCTACAAGATTCAGTTTTAAAAGTTATTTCTTTGCTTTTTGCTACGAATGTGTTGTATTGGCTTCAAATTTTGTTCTGATTTTATAAAAATTTCGTCTCAGAACCGTAAGTTCACTTGATACAAAAGTGATATTTTTGATACGAACATTGGTGATTTTACTAATATAAAACTAATATTTCTGATACAAAATTGGTAATTTTACTGATACAAAAATAAAATTTTGGTTTTCCACACCTGCACAACCTTTTTTCCACCTCCCTTCTAAATACTTCATCTGACTGCAGGACTTTATCATTTTTGACCTTTTGTAATTCAATGCTATCTATTTTTTTCATTATTTTCAGCTGGATTGCGTGATATCAGATTTCAACAAGTGTGATACATAGTTTTGGCTCTAAAAATACAAGCTTTTCTCTACGCAGGCATCTAAACACGTTTATCGAAAAAAAAGATTTTGAGAAATTAGTAAAAATATCCTGCATTTCTACAATAAAGCAGTTTTCTCAGCTGAGCCAGTGAAGAAAGGCAGAGCACTCCCAGTGATATGCAGAAGTGTATGTTGCTATAAGCTCAGATATTTTTTTTTTTTTCATGTCATGTTGCCAATAATTGTGTATACTATACCGCATTTATTCAAACCTGACATAGTAGTCATTTTTGTTTATACTTATCTAAACATTTTAAAAAGCTTTTGCTGTTTTTGTACTGATGAACCGTTACCCACTATAAAACCTTGTTTGTCAAATATTCGTACTGTAATCTTTTGTCCAAACTAATAAAAAAAGTTCTACTTGAAAAAACGTCTTCCACTTAATTTCTGATTAAAAAGCATATTCAAATATTTGATTGCTGTTGAAATTGAGATGTAATGGCGTACTCTTCTAAAGTCTGTGTTGTGTGAGAAACAGCAGCACTCATGTGAGCTTTGTTCAAAATCATTCTCTCGGTTTTCGGACCTTATGAGGCACGAAAGAGTCCATAGGCGAAAAGCCATATTTATGTGAACTTCGTTCAACGACATTCACTCGAGCAAGTATGAGGCGCGTAAGGAATTGTGTTCCTTTTTACAAATGTTTTTTGTAACCAAATGAATAAGTTTGAGTATGGAAAAAAAAATTAGAATATACATATCTTAATTTAAACGAGAATTTCCGCTATTTTTTTGGCCAACTCCAGAACACACGGAAAATTTTCGAAAGGGGTGTTTTTTTACTGGTTATTTAACGGGTAGCAAATTCAAGAAGATGTATGGTAACTTCTTCGCGTAGAGTTAGAGAGATAGTGGTGATATACTGATAGGCAAATTGGCTGAGTATCCAATACAAAAATAATCGGAGAAAGATAATGCGTCGGTGCTGATTAACAATAATTTTTAAATGACAATGTAGCTTAATTCTTCAAATTCTTATCATTTTTTCCTATAGAGCTAGTTAATGATAGTTACTTTGTTTTCTGTGAGTGATGATTCCTTTTCCTCAATTTTCAAAATTTTCCTATAAAATATTGTTTGAAAATTTTATTCATATCTTGTATACCAATTTCTTTGTTCAAAAATTTGTATCCTGTTTTTATTTCGATATAAAAGTTAAATATTCAATTAGTGGGCTGTTGTCTTGTTTAGTTGTGGACTTCTTTACTAATAAAACGCATGTAATGCAAACGTTTTATCTTAACGAAAATTATAAGGTAACCCTAAACCACGATACTGAAGATAGAGGGCGCGAAGAACAGTATTGAAAGCAATGATGTATGTGCGCAGCATTTTATATGTGAGAAATGTACAGATGAACATAAAGTTTAAAAAAAAAATTAAGTACAAAAACTAGCATGACTTCAAAGTAGTCATAAAATTAAAAATAATCACAGTTTTAATTTAATAATTCTAAAATTTTTACTAAATGAAAAGGGCAGTGATTTTATATGAAATAGTTGATATGGTAACTGAATTACAATGAAAAAGAAGGAGCTTGAGCCCCAGCATTCCCTCGAGCTGTGGGGCGGGGGGGGGGGGGACAGTAAGAAACGCATAGAAGTAATGAACTATAGAACCTTCTTGTTTTTAATATAGATATCTATGCATTCAATAAACAAATGATTTAGGCTTTTTTCTTTCTATATTTGTACTATTAAATTGCAACTATAATACAATTTATTTTCGCGAAAAGTAAGATATCGTTGATTTTGCGAATCGAAAATTTCGGAAATGTAACATGAAAGGGACCGCAAGTTGAAAAATACCAAACAGAACTCCTTTTTGCATATTAAAAAGCATTTTTAAAAACATTCTATTGCAGGCGTCTCGCGTATTATTCGTTCTTCTGTAACACGGTTTCGATATTACACGGTGCAAAACTTTAATTTAATATTACACGGTTTTAATATACCACGAGTTTTAAAAGCTTTATTTCAAAAGATAATTTCATTTTTTAATTAGTAAACTGTTAAAAAATGTATGATAAAAACATAAGTTTTCACTTTGATGTTATGAAACTTTTACGAAAAGTTATCTATCCTTGGCTAAGGCCCCTATACAGACGAGACGGCAGCATCAGCTTAAAATTAGCCTTTTTGGATCGGAGCGCGTGTTTGAGTGGTTGTCTTTTCTGGCGAGTAAAATCGCGTTTGGTGATTGTTCACTGCGAGCGATTATTCGCAACTCCAAGAGCTCGAATACGCTACCTTGCGGTGATTTACAAAACTGCCGAAAAAACTAAAACATTGCGTTCCACATATTCATTTTGGGCAAAACAAACAGTTTGTTATGTGTATTTTTTTTATTTGCATAATTCATCATTATGAATCGTCATCCGCAACAGCGTAACATCACAAAATATCTGATATAAACTGTGAGTACACATTTTATTTATCTTGTTCTGAGTGAATTTGAATAAATATCAGTTTTTCAATTCGATGAAGAAAAGCGGACTTAACAACATTGACTGGACACTATAGAGCCATACTGAAAAATTACTGCTTTTCCGAAACCTAATTCCACATAAATGATTTACATAACCTTGTTACTATAGCATCCAGCTGAAATGGACAGTATGCAAATAAATTTTCTTGAAAATATTTATCTCAGAACAGATTGAAAAATCTAGAAAGAACGTTAAGAATTTGAACAATAAAAAATAAAAAGCTTGGAATTTTTATCGCTAAAATATCGCGCCAAATTTACTTTATTTGCTCTGCAAAAGCTGACATTATCGGTGGAAGAATTTCGCCAAAAATCTGTTTATAGGGTTATGGTTTTAGTATTGTGTGAAAAGAATAATGTATCTTGAAAATATTTCGGCATATCAGTTAAATCATTTTCGTGACGAATGAATTAAATGCATGATGAATTCTTTTGATATCCAATCATATAGTCATAGAAATAAATTATCTAGTGTTAAATGCTACTCTTAACATTCTGTCACGTATGTGCACTATGTGACAAAAATGTCAACAAATGCCGGACAATGTCACGAAGCTGGACATAATATGTACTAATGTATAGAAAAAACAGTACAAAATGAAAATGCTGTTCGAAGCGAACCAAAAATTTATGAATACCGAATTCAACATCGTGAAAATGGCTGCATCAGAACAACTTACTGTGTGTTCTGCATTATTTTTTTACTTTCGTAATACTTTTTGATTTCTAATCTCTTTCTACATGGGTCAAAATAACCAAAAGACTTTGAAAAAATCTTTTCAAATGAATAAAGAACAAAAAAATCACACCTGCTAACAAAAAATTTCTGTCATTTCCTGTTTAGAAAGCAATTTATACGTTACGGCGTGCGTTTGTTTTAGTTTTTCTTCGTCCGCCATTAGACAGTGGACAGCAGCGTCCCCTATAGTTTGTTGGAGATGCGAATGGAACTGAAGCACTCGAATACGCTACCTTGCGGTGATTTATATAACTGCCGAAAAAACTAAAACATGGCGTTCCACGTATGTCTGCTGACGTAAACATAGGCAGTTTGTTCTGAGTATTTATTAACGCATTCGATGTGTCTTGATTGCTTTCAGCAACAGAAAGTGTTTTGTTCCTTAATTGTATTCTCGAGCTCCTCAAAATAATGTTAGTTTTCATTATTTCCATCTAAAAAGTGAGTTGACTGTCGTAAATGGAATGTCATAATATCCTCAACACAAGAAAATTCTAGATTAGCAAACTTCGCATTTGCAAGTCTATTCGAAGCATTTTTTTTTTTTTTTTTCCCCGAAGAGGATAACTTTATGTCAGGTAATTTTTTTTATTGTTTTGTGTGAATTTGAAAGAATATGTTGTTTTTTTTTAAATCTTAAGCTCAAAAGAAGAATAGTATGCAAAATATTTTCTTGAATATATTTATCGTAGAACGGAATGAAAAAACGTTTAAACGCTGAGAATTTTCATCGTCAAAAATAGTGGTATTTTAGATTTTAGTTTAGGGTTATAGTTTTTAGTATTGTGCGTGCGGAGAACAATTGGTAAGATTTTACATGTCAGTAGTTTACCCATTTTTATTTTTTATCCTGTGTGGATTAAAATGTTAGAAAGATAACAGAATTCGATAAGTTTAAAGAAATAATGGAAGATCAATTAAAAAGAAAACTACCGCTATGTATCAGTGCGAATTTTATTGATGATGCATGACAGAATTAAATCATAATTCAGAAATTAGAAACATACGAAACCGAATGTTAAACAATTACCGCTAGCCAAACAAAACAAAGAACTTTCATCTTTCTCTTTTGATAACACTGATAAACAAAGGTTTATTTACATGAAATATTTATAGTGTTCATATGGCTACAATAAAAATGTAGTTTCATCAAGAATTGTTAAATTTCGAATTCAAGCATCATGGAAATGGCTGCTTCAGAACAACTTACTGTGTGTTCTGCATTAATTTTTTACTTTCGTAATACCTTTTGATTTCTAATCTCTTTCTACAAGGGTCACAATAACCAAAAGACTTTGAAAAATCTTTTCAAATGAATAAAGAACAAAAAAATCATGCATGCGAACAAAAATTACTCTCATAACCCTAAGTTTAGAAGCAATTTATACGTTACAGCGTGCGTTTGTTTTAGTTTTTTCATCGGCCATTAGACAGTGACTGTAGCGTTTCCTATAGTTTGTTGTAGAGTTGCGAGTAACTTTACTAGCAGTGCAACAATGAAAAATCCGATCCAAAATGGCTAAATATAGCGGCTCTAGAATCCCTATAGCGGCTCTAGTCCTTGGCTTACCAAAAACGTCATCAACTGGTACAACCGGTTTATTCTATTCGAACGGATTCCTATTCTGGGCTGATGAGTGCTAAAAAGCACGAAACTGCAGTCCTCGGATGGAATAACTGAGCTGGTGGTGTATTTTATGTATTTCTGCCTTAGCCCTGGCTTAGGGCGGTAACTTACTACAAAATACCCTGTGCATGTCATTCCAAGACTGGCCTATCCTCCACGTTCCATGTTCTCTCTCCTGATTATCGTTACGGTTTAACTGCAACCGTCAGATAAAGGGCATGTGTTATCCAGTTATGCTTATTTTTCTAAAATTTCATCGGTTCGATATTAAGAAGATGAACGCGGATTGAAATTCCGCAGTAGAATAATAGTTGCTCTTTCAATTGCCGGAATTCAATGTCGAGAGAGAAGTTTCAAGTACTTCTGGCAATTGTAAGACATTACATTCATCAAAACAAGTAAGTTGTGGTTTTCACATAACCTTTTTTTTTTCACATTGTCATTGTGTAGGCTCTTTTCCAAATGTTTCATTTTAATGGAACTTATAATGTTTATTTATTTTTCTATATACTGTAGAACCTTGTTTGTCCAGATCAAATTTGTAGTTTAAAAAAAAAATGATCAGATAGATTAGCTGAACTATAACAACAAAAGGAAAGCTTGAGATTGACCGTGCTGTATTCAAATGACACACGTGTTTGCGTAGGCGGGTGGTACTCGAAAAGAGGGGGGATAGGGGGCTTATGGGGGGCTACAGCTGACTTTTTCGATGAGCTGAAGTTTAACATTATCATTGATTGCATAAGTTTAGGGCAGTGGTAGGAAGTAGTGTGCTACAAGTAGCAACGATACTGTAGTAGCTGCATTTTTTAGTATTTTTTAGTGTAGTGGACTACTTAAGAAAAAAAAAAGAAAAGTAGAGTCGTGAGTAGTTCGCTACAAAAAAAAGCAGTTTGTATCGATTTCTGAAAACTACTTTTAAATAAAGTTTAAAAAAAAAAAACGAGATTTCAAACAATCTGACTGGTGCAAGTCTTCAAGAGTAAAACTTGCATCAACCAGATTCGTAAGACTCTGAAAAATACCAGATGCCATCAGACATATTTTGACGCAATACCTTCTATCTGTTCGATGCCATTAGTTTGTTTGGCATCAAAATTTTCACATTTCCCCAATATTTGCCTTGTGTAAAGCATGGTTTAGAAAGAGAAGAAAGGACATGTTTGTGTTTTCTGTGGGCAGAGAATCTCGTTAAATCACAAATAGTGCGGGGAACCTGAAGTGTCAGCAGAGAATGTCCTTTAGAATCCACAGCATGGATGAACATTTTTGACTTCAATGAGATTATTGTGCCAATATCCTCCTAATATGGAAACTACAGTAAATGTAATGGAAGAAGATAATATTGAACTGGCCGGCTAATAACAGATATTACAGTGTTATAGAAATGTATGACAGCGGAAATTTTTCTGTTTCAAGCAAACTCTGCCACCTAATCAAAAAGCTTTGGATATCAATGTCATCCGCATATACAGTCAAATCTCAACTTACACGAGGGATGCGTTCTAAGACTTCTCCCATAGGTTGAAATTTCGTGTTGTAGAAATCTATATGGTTTTTCATGAACAAACCAATTAATTTTAGATCAGAGCCCGATCATTCTGATATTCGACATGGGGCACATTTCTATTTCAGTGCACCCCTAAGACCCAACTAAGATCTTTGAAGACACTGGGCAGAAGTTCATTTTGTGTGGCCCCCCTCCCATTCCCGGTTATTCTAAACAATGAAGCTTTAAAATATTTCAATACTTGCATACACAATCATGCTAAATCTGGTGGTACCTCATATCACAATGTATACACATTTTAAATGTAGAAGCGATATAGTATACGATAATTATATAAGATGTGGTTAAACTTTGCCCGTTGCAGTAAACCGTAAACATCAAAGTTACGTATGTTATAACTTTTAATAATAAATGCAAACTAAACTTGGAGTGGTTTTGGTACTTGCAAAGAGATTAAAATTTTAAGGGAAACTTTTATCAACCTATAAGAGATTTTTTCCTTGTCTTGGCATTTGCAAAATATCAATGATATCATTACTCTAGATTCTGAGTGAAATCATTAGTTTTAATTAGCATGACAAACTAAATGGATTTTGGGCCCCCCTGAAATTTAAGAGGAGGGGCCTGTGCCCCGCATGCCCCTGCAGTAATCAGGCTCTGTTATAGACACTTGAAAACATCCCTCAAATTGTTTTAACTCATTTCTTAACTTCCTGTTACGGAATTCAAACATAGAGAACTGAAATTTTACTGTATTTTTTAAAAAGAGCTGTGTTATTGAATTAAAATAGTTTTAGGATGCACAAAATCAATGGGAGAGAAATGCATAAAATTAAACACCATGGTACGTATAATATGTAGCAATAATAAAATGCAGCTCTTCAATAGTACTGTACAGTCGATACAATTATTATGTGATGCACTTTTTAGTTCAAGCGTATTGAAAAGTTTCTTTAGTTGTCAGAAACTTTCTGTTTTTCCTTCCATTTTAAAACTGTAGATAAACAGCCCGCTTAAAATGACGTTTCGACTAGTAGTGTACTTTTGCTTTCAGTTATGCTAAAGGGAAAGTCCATTCACGAAACTAATATTTAGTACCTAGAAGGCAATACCTAAGCCTTGCGATTCCCTTTCGAAAATTTTCGGGGTGAGGAATTCGTGTCAGCTCCAAAATTCGTTACTCGAGAAAAGTTTGCTATTTAGCCATTTGGCGTAAGTGGAATCACGTTGTAGTGCGAGTCCACTGTAGTTTAAAATTGCACATTGAAGTAAAGTAAGCATTCTTAGTTATGTTTCATATTTTGAATATTTATTAATATTTGATTATAAATACGAATACTGTTTGGAATATTTTTCCAATTTCTTGATTTTTCTTTTTTACTGATTGAGTGTTGTTATATCAACAAAATAAAAGTCAATTATTAAATATTGCAAGTTTTTGAGATCATTCAATAAAATTGAAAAGTGCTTTTTTTCATTTTATCAGTAGTGTAAGAAAGGAGATGGGGTACAAATCTGAACACCTAGCTTGAAGCTCAAAATCAATTAAGTAGTTCTTACAAAATATAAGTTCCTATAAAATTCATTCCTATAATGAAAATTAAAGTTTTTCTCTTTTGTTTAAAAGATGTTTTTCACCATCTAAATCAATTTTATGTACATTTTGATATGTTTGTGTAATATTTTAACCAAATTATGACTGCACTTATTTATATTTTCAAGTAGCCGAGATGCACTTTTTGAATGAAGTCGTAAAAAATGTTTGGAATGACAAATTGGCTCAGTAATGGAATGAAAGATTAAATAATTCTTAGTAATATTCCATGTTCAAAAGGAGCCAATTTATTTATCTAAACTAGTTTTTTAATTTTTTCCTTCAATCCTCAAATGGTGTGTGTTTTTCATTCATTTCTTTTTTAAAAAGTAGCAAAGTTAGCGACTACTTTTCAAAAGTAGTTTGTAGTTACTACATTTTGAAAAAAGTATATGTAGTTAACTACATTTGTAATATAATAGTTATTACGGTAGTTCGCTGCAAAAAAAAAGTTTTTCCAACCGCTGGTTTAGGGACGATGTGACCTCAAAAATTGAGAGGGATGGTCACATGAGACTTCTTTCTTCCAATTTAAAGCTTTGTTCAACTTTTTATGTAATAATATGATGAGAAAATATAACACCGATGTACTTATTAGGACTAGTATTCAGTCTTTAAACATGTGAATCAATCAATTTACCATTTTTTGATTTATCGCTTATTTGGAACTTTGGAGGGGCAAAGTCCCCTTACTTTTAAAAGTAGGGGGGTTGCCTCCCTCCCCTTCCAAGCATAATAAGCAGCCTATAATTATTAACCACCCTTATAAGCAGCCTATGCATGTTTGAACCAGAAGACAATAGACCAATTCTCTAGCATGAATGTATGTGAAAAAAAAAATTTTTTTTTTGACGTCTCTTAATCTCTTAGGTGCATTTCTATGTAATTTAGTGCCATAAAATGGTTTTCCTCATAAAGCAAGTCGAGTCCAGAGACAAATACGCGAACATAGTTTGCAGAAAATTTTGAGGAGGTGCCCCTAATTAAAAAAGAGTAAATATTGTTGAAAAAAAAAACTTACTGACTCATGGCCATTTGCAAAAACTTATGGTTTAGCAGGAAGGATATTTTTCCCATGGAAACTGATTTCAGTACAGTTCAGAGTTCTTAAAATTTGATATTTTAAATAACTTATTCAGAAATGGCTGGAGAAGAAATGTTTTTACATTTTTCGAAAGAGAAAAGGGCAATTCTACAGAAAAGGGGAAAAAGTGGCAAAATTTCAAAATAATCTTTTTCTTACAAATTTGGTACAGTGGAAAGATAATTATCTGAAGTGTTTTAAAATCACAAAAATATGTAGCAAAAAGCAAAATTAGAGTTATGAAGCTTCAAATCAGGTCGTTAACCATGTTTGGAATAACTTTTTTTATACCACTTAAGAATGACTGTTTGATACTTACATTGTAGCATTTTTCAATTATTCTTGGTAGAACTATCTAGAAGTACAAGGAAAAAAATTACACACTTGAACTGCATAGCTTTATTTTTAGGGATTTTTTTATGTAAGGCCTTTCTGTAATTCTACGTTCGACGCCAAATTGGCTGAAAGTTTGTGTTGCAAAATTAGGTGGAGATTTTTACAAAGTATTTTGGTTGTAAACAGTAAACAGTAAATAAACAGTAATTTTATATGTTACTAAAAATATTCATTCAAATTAAATTTCAAATACAGTACAACCTCAATATCTCAAATCTCTCGGGACAGGAAAAAAATTTGAGATATCAAGTTTTTGAGCTATCAAGGTTTTTAAAAAATTGCACTGGAATCTCTCACAATTACACACACGTATGCTATATGCATTTATATATGTACTATGAGACCACTTTGAATTACGATCAATAAAGTAGTCTTCAATATTTTACTAGATTTGAAATTTTATAATTGTCGAAAGTGCACAGGAAGAGATTTTAAAATGAACAACAATTTCAACTTGGTTTTTCACCTAAAAATTTAAAAATTCCTATCTTCAACTAGTAGCTCCCCACATTCAAAAATGTTTTCAGCAGCCATTTTGTAGTAGTTAAAAAAGCAGAATGATGAAAATGAGGAACGCATTTTCCGTTTTCACTTGAAAACTGACTGGCGAAAAATCAACCCCCTTTCCTCAAAGTGGACAGCATGTTCGAGAGAAATGCACAAAGATTCTAAACTCTGGGGAAAACACAGCACCCCTTTCATACCAACACTTCCCTATTATCTTGCTTCAATCCCCTAATCACAAAGTTTCCAAGAAGAGAGATGAAAACTGGTCCCTGGAACAGATTTTACTACAAAAATTGCCAAAGAAAAGCGACAACTGAAACTTGCTTCTGTGCGAAAATTTCGACATATCAAGGGTTTCGAAAAGTAAATTTCGAGATAACTATGGAAAATACATATAGGTTTTTATAGGAAATGCAGGGGGAAAATGTTTTTTCGAGACATCAAGGGTTTCGAGATAAGGAGGTTCGAGATATCAAGGTTCAACTGTACTAGTTTCGCTTCATTTAATGGTCAGAAAACATTCTATGTCCACACCAATATTTTCATACCTGAAACTTGGTTTATAACTTTGCAAAAATTCTTGTTTATGCTAATAATGAACACATGCTATGCACATGTCCAATTATATATTGATATTTTTCTTAAAATTAATTGAAAGAATATGTGCACAATATTTTGACTGGAGAAAGTATCTGAATGTAAGAAATGTGTCTTGTATGTTTATCAAATGTGAGAAAATGTATTTATGTACAAAATTTTGAATATTTAATTAGGGGTCTTAGTTTAAAAAGAACTCTCTACTCCCCCAGTTTTCTCTTGAAAACTCTCCTGAGGGTATTTTTGATGAACTCATTACAACCCCTGCTAGTGCCTCAAAATGCTCAGTTTTGTTTATAAATCAATCTGAATTTCTATTTTTCCCTAAGGATTGAGGTTTTTGTTGTTCACTTACTGAATGCAAAAAAAAAAACTTGACAAAATGTCAAATCTTTCTTTCATCATAGTATTTTCCTTATTTAATGAGTGAAAACTTAAAACACAAATTTTCTTGAGTGGTATGTAGATATTGATACATCAAGGGTGTTCATTTCCCCAAATGCCCCCCCCCCCTCCTCAAAAAAAAACCCTCATGAAAGCCACCAAGAATAATATTTCGCCAAAAAAAAGAAAGAAAACTGTTCCAATCTCGTATAACAATCATCCTTCGTAGTCTGACAATACGGAGACTTTCTTGTGGTAAACTCATTATAAATAGCTTTCATCAATTGAAGATATGTTTTTGCACTCGTTCTATTGGTAAACCAAACCTATTGGTAAACTCATTCTATTGGAATGACAGCCAATGGGGGGCCAAGGTCTACTGTGCCCTTCTCAGTTTTCTTGATCATAGGCTCTGGGGTGATAGGCAGATGTTCTGGTAAGGTGCTCCGCCTAATGCGGAACCCCCAGGGTTTAGTTCCCAAGCACGCTTAGTACTCATTTCATCGACCCACTGATGGGTCACTTGGGGATAGAACCTGGGCCTGCGGCATGGAAGTGAGAAGCGCTGCCAATGGGCCTCCGTTCTATGGATAACTTCCTCGATTATATTTCAATTTCATTGAAATTTTTATGTAGGACGCATAAACAGGTTTCAGTGTGTACATCAAATTTCTTTGTCTATGGTTATATGGTCGGCACTTGGACCATTTCACAGTATTTGGGACAAATGGTCAAGTCTGTATGTAACATGACTTTTTTTGCCGCAACTATTTAAATTACTAATTTGCAACTTATTTTAATTTGAGTTGGTGTGTTGGTAGGACTAACTCAAAATAAAATAATCTGCTAATCAAACAGTAAATTGAAAAGTTATTGCAAAAAAAAAAAAAAAATCATGTTACAGACTCCAAATAATTGTTCAAAATATCATAAAATGACACACCAGTAGAGTCAGGGATGCATCGAATGCCTTAGTTTGCCTAATATTTGGTTTCAACTTTCTCATCATTTTCTTATTCTTTTTCTTAATGCCAAATCAGTATAGAAAAATTTTCTATTTTCTGTCTTGTGAAACGTAAATGCATATCTATTTAACATCCAAACTATCCTAAAATGACCCACCAGCATAGTCTTTTATCAGGGATGCATTGAATACCTTATTTTGCCGAATATTTGGTTTAAAACCTTCTTAGCGTTTTCTTCTTGTTTTTAAATGCCAATTCAGAGAAGAAAATTTTCTATCTTGTGAAATATAAACGCATTTCTATTTGACATTCTAAATTTAGCTACATTAAGTATAATTATTCTTTCAAAACAAATAACTTATTTTTTTCCTGAAGTAAAAGTAAATTAAGATAGTAAATAGTTTGGTTTGTGTTTATCTGCAATTCTGCATAAATTAAATTTGTTTTTTTCCTAACATATGATTTGCTAAGTAATTATTATGTGTAACGTGTTATGTTATGAATAAAGGATCTTGGATTTATGCAAATCAAGTTTGCTTAAAATATCATTAGTACGTACAATTTATATAAAGTATTTTTCTGCTATCTTAGTCTTTTCACTCAGTACCTGATGAATTGGTAAGAATAATTTTAAATCTTGCATTACAATTACTTTCAATGTGATGATATTAGTTTTGTCATAATTTGAATTAATTATGTACTATTTTACAACTTTCATTCATTGTATAAAAAAAATATTTGACTTTGTTTATCAATTATCGAATGTAAAATTGTTTACTATTCGGCCAAAACAAATATTCAATTTGTCTGCCGAATAGGTACTACCAAATACGAGCCAAATATTCATTGCTTCTCTTTTATTACGAGTAGCAATTAAGTTTCATTCGAGTTGCTCTGAACTTTTGATAAAAACAGTAGCTTTGTACATTAAGCAGACCAATTTTCTAAATAAAGTTTTTTTTGTTTTAGTGATTGCTCATTCTCTTCTGATTACAAGATGTTCCTACTGTATTTTTTCATGTTCCTTGAATATATAACTGCATAACATTAAAAAAGTCAATAAAAAAATATTTTTTTAAATAGTTACGATTTAAGTTTGAATGTAGTCTGCTTTCATTTGCCGTACATTCACAATGAGACTAACTCCCTGTCTATTGGTTGCAATCTTTTTTGTACTACTACCATCAATCCTTGTTAATCATATTTATAAATGCCATCTGTCTTACTTAAATGTTTCGCTACTATATTATGTATTTAGTTGATGTTTCAATAGAGTCGGCTTTGCCATTTAACGCACTCATACTATTTCAATTAACTTTTATGGAAAATGTGGTATATTCTATACACTAGTCTACTTTGAAAAACCAATGTTAGAGACATTCAGTGACATCTCGTAGCTTCACTGTTGCTGTCAACACTACTCGTTAGCAACAGCACTCATTATCCACACTTACTGTCTGACCACGGATTGTATGGAAAGACAAACATCCGTTTTACAGCCAGAAATGGACGAATCTATTATTTTTTAGCGATGCCAGCTTTTGCAGAAGCAGAGTCTCATGCAAATGAGCGGAATACATGCATCAAATTTTTACTTTTCCCCCTCATTCAGATAGATTCGTCTTATCTGGACGTTTGAAAATTCCATACAATCCGTGGTTGGACAGTCACTCTCTATCCGCTGGAGGAAAACCCCAATTTCGGATCTACAGTTAAATTGAGTGATCTGCATTATTTTTTAACACATATCTTTTTCCCTATCAAAATATTTTATTTAACTGCATTACTTCATTATTTTTTACTTATTGTGGTTCTAGTCGTCTTTTTTCTTATTTGTAATTTAATGTAATTATTTTCAGCACTATTGGGTGACATCTTATTTCAACCAGTGTTTCAAGTCTAAAAATGCAGATCTTCCTTTACGCTTGCTTCTAAACAAGTTTATCAAAATAAAGATTCTGGGAAGTTAGGCTGAAGAACAATCTTGCTAAATTTCCAACCTTAGAACAAAGCCCTGTGTTTCCCCAGCTGAGCCAGTGAAAAAAGGCGGAGTACTTCCAGTGTCTTTTGCTAAAAGCCCAGACTTTTTCACGTGTGTGTGTGTATATCACCAATAATTATGTACAGTGCTGCACATTGAAGTCTGACATAGTGGTAATATTTACTTCTTCTAATCTAAATATCCTTAAAAAAACTTTTGCTAGTTGTCATCTATGTTTATAAAATTTATAACGAACCTCGTTAGCAGTTACATTTTTTTACGAAAGTTACGTTTCTTTGGTTTGGGTCCTTCAAATTTTCTTTTTCGAGCAAAGTCATTGTTGAAATAACTGATAATCTATAAAATACTTCCTAAAATATATAAATTTAAAACTAAAACTACAGTTTTGTTACTCGTGTTAGGGAAAGGAGATGTGAGCGAAGACATTTCTGAGCCTTACGCATTTTACAACTTGCTGTAGTTTACCTAAAGGAGGACATTTTATTCACAGATTTCTTCTTAAAATATTTGAAAAAGTTTGTTGCTTTCATCAGCACCATCAGCAGACTTAGATAAAATGAAAAGCTTTCTGCGAACACAAATCCTAATTGGAAAATTTTCTGCAAATAATTATTTTGCTTAACTCACCCTTGAATAAGATATTCAGATATGAAAAAGACAAAATATTCAGATATGAAAAAGACGATATGATATGATATATATTCAGTTTTGAAAAAGAAAAAAAAAATGCTTTAAATCACTTTTTTTTTTTTACAATAACATACAGTTTGCTTATTTTTCACCAACTGAAGAAAACTGCCAAAACCATAATTTTTTTACACATGTGCTTTAAAAGGCTTTAACAGAAATAAACTGGGATTTTCTAAAAAATTCCCTTTAAAAAAATTTTTTTTGTTTTTAACCAACGTCAGCAGTTTGAAAAAAAAAATTCTGCAAAGTCAAAAATTTTCTGCGAACGCCGTTTGCGCGTTCGTCTATATTATGCAAGACTGACCATCAGTATAAAAACCCTTGGTATTTCTTTTCCTCGACTATCGTGTTTATTATATGATTTACAGATCAACATCTAATACTTAGTTACATGGAACAAAGTAGGGTTAACTGAATGTAGGAGGGTTTTGAAAAAATTCTTTGACTCTTGGTGAAGAAGAATAGAGCCTAACCTGTTTTTATTTTTCAAAATTGACAAAAGAGTATTCCAAAATCAAGTGGGTAGATTTATCTAGAAGTTTGTGTAGATAGAGATCCGGTTATGTCTATTTACGAAATTACATTCTTGAAAAGTTAAGTTTTGGTAATTTTGTGAATTCTAACTTGGGAAAAGCTTGGTGTCTGATAAAGCACTTAAGAATGATTGCTAGTGTAAACATACTGATGATATCTGAAGAACCTGATGCACGAATGAAGAATGATTACTAGTAAACAGAACTTTAGTGTAAAGTTCTGTTTTCTATTTTTCTGAAACTGACTTTGGATTTTTTTAATTGACAAACTGGCTCTCCAAAACCTTGCTCCTCAATAATTTATTGTAAAATTTTGTATTCCAACTAATGTGAGAAAATATACTTGAAAAACACTGCCCTTTAACGAGTATTCCTTAACACTAGTACTCGTAAAGGATTTCTTCAGTTTTGTTTTTTTTTCTTCTAAAACCACTTTAAAGCTTGTACTGACAGATCGATAATCGGGAGTTTGCTGTACTTCTGACCTCTCTGCCATTAAGGACTCTTGCATAAGTTTCGGTGCCTCTTGTTTTTATTTTTTTCTCTGTTTCATTCTGAGCTGTACTTTTTCACTTGAAATTTTACAGATTTGGGTAGAAAGCAAAAAAAAAATTCAGTTCAGAAATAGTGCGGACCTCTTCAAGAATCTGTGATGGTTGTCAGCTACGGGACTTTGCCCTTTCAATTGTTACTTATTTAATTTTTTTCAATGTTATATTCTCCTAAGGTTTTCTGTAAGTTTTCATTCTAAAAACTAACAGGGCTGTTTAGAGAAAAGAAACATATAGTGCATCTCAACATTGTTGGCGCTCCCCCTTGTCTAGTGCAAAACTGCTTGAAAACTGGAGAAGCACAGGTTGCTGTCATTAAGTGTTAGCAAAACATTTTTTATGTGTGTGTGTGTACATTTATTTGCAATAATAGAATTAATTTCAGTTGAGAAGTCATATAGATATAAGTTTTGATTTGCTTATCGCATCTACTGTTTTCCCATTTCATATGAATTCAATGTTTTTGATTCTTCCGTCGATCGCTAGCATTGCTGAGATACACTATAACCAGGGTTGGCAAGTTTCTGCCGAGGCAGTTAAAAGCACTGGTAGAAACCGGTTAAAACCGGCATGGCAAAAACCACTTTCTGCCACATTTGTGGCAGAAACTGGCAAAAACTCACAAAATAAAAAAATTAAATTATTGACATGCAATAGGAAGTGCATGGAAAAGATAATTATTAAACAAAGCACAATTTAATTACGATAGTACCACAATTTAAAATCAAATGTTACATTGTTTGGACCTTGCAGCTGCTTCTAAGAAAAGGTGGTTTCTAAAATCTAAAAAGTTTCGTTTCTCAATCTAATATGTACAAATGAGAAACTTTAGAATATTCCTGCAACCGAAGAGCTAGCAGACAATGCATGAAGGAACAAGCAATGTTCGTGAAACTTTCATCTATCGTATTTTTGGTCCACCATGTAGTAACTAGGGTAGTGGGAGAAATTCAACTGGATAAATAATTTTCGAGAAATAGGACCAATTTGTTTTGCAAAGCTGTGACATTCAGTACAAAATCTATGTTAATATTGGCAAGTAAAATTCTGGCCCTTTCTTCTTGAAGCACGTGATAATTTTGATCACAATGTAGATGAAGCACATAAGTGAGCAAATTAAAATCAGAAATGCCTTTAATTTTGTATGTTGCTCCTCTTTCCTTAGCAACTATATGATTTTTCGTCCTTTGTTAGATTAATCCAAACATTACGAGCATCTGCAATTGAAAAGTTCCCTTCTCGAACTAAATCAAGGGCATTAGCATAGGATTTTATTTTTTTTAATGATGAAATGAAGTTTAATTTTTTAGTTTACTTAAAGAATATCATTTAGCAATCACTTAAGTAATTAAAGATGCTTTTAAGTTTTTGCCAATTTTTACCGGTTATAACCAGTTTCTGCCACTGGCACGGCAAAATCTAGTTTCTGCCGGCAGAAAGCCAACCCTGACTATAACAGCTGTGCAAGAAGTAGCTGTGCTCATTGCACAGTTCGTGGTAGTTGAGTTTAATCACCATTGTCTATTCCAGACCGTGGCAACGCCAATTTTTTACTTTTGCCTTGTACATAATAAATAGTGTGAAGTAGATATGTGACAGAATTGTCATTCATCAATTAATGATTTTTTTTTTAGTTTGCTTAACTAGTGCTTCTATTGTTAAACTAAATCATTCATCTTATAATTTGTGTGCACATTTTCACATCCCTTTTATGCCATCAAAATATCTACATACTTCATTTTAATATTGCTTTATCTGTTATGATCGTAGTCTTCTTTCCTTATAACAATTTCAGTTAATTATTCTCATTATTTTCAGCAGTAATCTGCACTGTTTGGAATCAGTCTTCAACTTCTATGACATCAATCTTCAACTCTAACAATACAAACCTTCCTGTGCACATGCAGCTAAAGTGCCATTTTCTTCATTTTAAGTCTTAAAATTAGGAATTTCTTTCCCTGAACTGAACCACTGAAATTAAACAGGACGTTTCAACTGATATATAGAAGTGTATGTTACTAAGAGACCAGTTTTTCTCGTATTGTCGCTAATAATTAGGTCCAACGTGTCATACATTTGAAAATAAAGTCGTAGTGGTTTTTGCTTGTACTGATCTAAATATCATAAAAAAAGTATCTTTCTTCAAGTACTCGTAAGAGGTACTTGACAAGGAAACTCAGTAGCTGTTGTTCTGTTGATAAAAGTTATCCTTTGATTCCCCATGCCTTTCAAATTATTTCTTGTTATTGAAAGATATATTTGAAAAAGATATAGCTATCTGAAGCACTAATATTAATACTTGAACTATAGTATTTCTTCATGCTGGCTAAAGGAGTGACAAAAAGGATGAGCAAAAATATAGCTAGTCACTGAAACCCAACTTTTCCGTGACTTGTTTCAGATAATCTAAAATTGATACTCTAAAGGATATCAAGTTATTGTCTTTCTCCAAACTTCTAAGTTAATCATTATAACAATTTATCAACTTGGAAGTTATCAACAAAAGCATGAGATTACAATCGTGTTGATTTCTATCCATCTTGTTTTGGCGATCACAAGCAGCACTTAAAATGTCCGAAGGCTGCCTCACTTCGATTTAATCGGAACAAAACAGGTTTTAAATTACTAAAAAAAGATTTCCAACTATGTTGAAGGTGAACTTAGTTAATCAGACACCACTTTCCAGCATTCAAATGTCTTTCCTTTTCTGATATTGAAAGAAATCTTTAAAAAAAAAAAAAAAAAAAACAAGTGGCCTGAAATTTATAAAAGTCTCTTTGTACTCAAAGATTTTTTATAAAGATCTGGTTCTTTGTATCCATTTGAGAAATCACATTCTTAAAATAATATGACTTTAACTTTGGGAACTCGAACTTCAACTTTGGAGCAGTTTTGGATCTGATTAAACATTTAGGACTGAGCACCGGTGTAATTAATTCACTCTGTTTCATCTGCTTTTAAAATTGATTTTAAAGTTTGTGCACTGATAACCACAGTTGTTGAAAAACTTGCTTGTCAAATTTTTTAAGTAAAAGTCTCTCTCTCTCAGCAATTGAGTGGAGTAATATTTGGAAAACCCTAAACTCTTGCAATTTAAAATATAGTTGACCAATGAGTGAGAGAAAACGTGAAAATTCATTTTTGCGCTAGTACAGTATCATATTAAGCAAACGCAGTTTTACATTTGCTAGCAATGTCGTCTAACAGTGTTTGTGAGAAACAACATTCATGTGAACTTTGTTTAGCAGTATTTTCCGACATTTTTGGGCTTAAAAGACATGCGAGAGTGCATACTAATGAAAAGTCGCATTCATGTGAATATTGTTCTAAGAAATTTTTTACAAGTTTCGACTTGAAGAGGCATTTGCGTGTCCACACTGGTGAAAAGCCTTATTCGTGTGAATATTGCTCAAAGGCATTTTCTGACGGTTCAGTTTTAAAGACACATATTAGAATCCATACTGGTGAGAAGCCTTATTCGTGTGAATATTGCTCAAAGGCGTTTTCTTTCAATTCAGCCTTCAAAAGACACTTGAGAGTTCATACCCAGGAAGAGCCTTACTCGTGTGAACATTGTTCAAAGACATTTGTTGACTCTACAAGACTAAAGATACATTTAGCAACTCATACAGGTGAGCATCCCTATCCGTGTGAATATTGTTCAAAGGCATTTTGTGTGAGTTCACAGTTAAAGAGACATTTACTGGTCCATACTGGGGAAAAGCCTTATTCATGTGCATGTTGTTCAAAGACATTTTCCGACTCTTCCGGTTTAAAAAGACACTTGGGGACTCATACTGGAGGAAAGTCATATTTGTGTGAATAGTATTTAAAAGCGTTTTCCTACAAATGAAGCATGAGAAACATATTGGATGCCATCCTAGTGAAAAAAATTGTGTTCCAGTTAAATTTACTGACATCTGTTCTCTCATATCAAGTACCTGTCAATACTTTAGTGATTTTAAACTGTCAATGTTATACTCATTTTTGTTAAATGATATCCTTGAAATTTGTGACGAGAATTGAATGAACCAATTTTCCATTCCGAAAGCTACATTATTGTCAATTTTACATCACAGTGTTTTCCTAAATAATCCTGACAAAATGAGGAAAATCCAAAACCACGAAGCTCATACTTCTCGAGTCAAAACGTTCGCAATCTATGTTAATCCTTACTTTCCCCCCCATTGCTCTCTTTTAACTTTGTTTTGGTTTCACAAAGTCCAAGATTGATACAAAATGCTTTTTGATCTCACGACTTATTGTACTTGAAAAGCCCATGTACTTGCCATGACTTTTTACAGCAACAGGCAACCTTGTATCCATACCAATTTACAATATATCAGTGTTGCCACACCACAGGGAAACCTGAAAAAACAGGGAATTCATAAATAAAAAAATGGGGAAATTCCAGGAAAAATATATTTTTTTTAAATTGAAGTTGCAAAAATCAATGCCCAAATATATAAACTACCAAAAAAATAATAATAAAATAAGTAAAACAGTAATAATGACAATATTAATGAAGTTCAGAAATAAAATAAAAAATCGTAATTTTGCTTTTTTTTAAAAAAAGTATTAAAATGTTGATCATTGTTTTAACATGTATCTTAAATTTCATGATAATTTAGAGTGTATGAAATTAGTCATCAATATTCATTGTTCAGCGTAACTTTTACATTTTTAGGTCCAAGTAATGAATGTTTAAGAGAAGGTTTTTTTTTTTTTTAACTTACATAAAAAGTTAAATACATTCAATCACTGCTATTAATTCAGTTATTATGAATTCTTAATTATTTCCCTGTATTTATTTATTTATTGTTTCAATTTTATTTCCTGTAATGAAATGATCAAGATTAATAATAAGTAAATGAAAAGAGTAAATAAAAAAAATATTAAAGTTGATATTTGATGTCTCGCCCCCGTTATAGCCTCTCCACCAAAGAAGTTTTCCGCTCAGCGATTAAGCTATATGCTGCAACATTGGTCTTTATTGAAATTCGAATCAACATTTAGTTATATAGAACCAGGAATACTAACTAATTAACTGCATATAATTAACTATGAGAAATTCACAACTTTAGATAAAGGTAATGTTTGTAAGGTTTGAGACTGTAGTTATTAATAGCTAACGAGCGTATGTTACTGACATATCTGAAGTATGTAGAACCAAAAAAAGTATGCTGAGACAATAAAGAATTCCTCGCTGTCGCGTCCCACTGAAAATCAGTATCAGAATTAGTCATCTCCATGAATGTGTCTGTTTTCTTACCGGGAAGAAATGAGAGTTTGTTCTAAGACTTTTATCAAAATCCATGCCAGCGAGAACTTTTCGCATTCCTGTAAATATTGCTCAAAACTGATTTTACGAAGTGTGTGGTTTATTTTATGTAGCAAAATAAAATACTTTACTCTTCATTGTGTATTGCTTCTTGTTTGTTTTATGACCATTCTTTATTACGTGACACAAAGAGTAATTTACTATGAAATTTTTCCATTTAGTATTTGTGTGCATCAGCTTAATCTTCTCAAAAGAAGATCAGTTTCTTTTAAATAATTTCTAGGGGACCTTTTCCCTCTGTTAGCTGTCACTCAGACCCCCCAAGGACTAGAAGCGGTTCCATTCGGATCGCTTCGCAACCCAAACTCTCCACTCTCTTTTACCACAAATAACCCCTCAACCACAACTTTTTTGCCCTTAATTGTTCACGAACCCTTGCATATTTTTTCTGTTTTCCTTGGACCCCCCACCCCCTCCCCACATTCCAAAATTAAACAGGCTATGCAATATTTAGATTTGAGCGCTTCAAAATAGAGAGAACCAGATGGCAACATTTGTCCAAGGTGGTGTTATAAAATATTCAGATGAAAGCAGAATGAATGAAAAACAAGGCTGTGTTCAAGTAGTGGGCCATAAAAAAATATAGTTTTTTTAAAAAATTATTACTGTTTGGCAAAAAACATGGAGAAAGAAAAATGTTTCTCCCAACTGAAAGAGAAAAAATATTTTGAAGGAGTTCGTTTATCTGTCATGTAAAAATTGTGCATTTGACATGAATAAATATTATGTGTAAGTACATAAGTAATAGTTGTGTTAAGTATTCCATAGCATTTATAGAATGCCTAAATTTTAGTGATGACTTCCTTACATGTGATCAGCTTTGTGGACCCTTATTTGCCTCTCAAGCACTCCCATTTTTTCTCCCCCTTGACTTGAATCTCGTTCAAATTAACGTTGACCCCTGGTGGATCCATGCGGACCAAATTGGGAACAACGAAAGAAAATCATTTGCGCGAGTTTAATAGTATGCTCATTCCTGACATTATATTATTTCAGTCTTGCAGATCTTTGCCAGGAGTAAACAATGATTGCCCAACATTTGACGGTTGTGCCAAAACAAAAGTGAGCTTATGCTAAGGTTTGGCAAAATGTACTGTCTGACCACGGATTGTATGGAAAGGCAAACATCCGGAAATCACGCAGAAATGGACGAATCTATTAGTTTTCAGGGATGTCAGCTTTTGCAGATATATGTTGGCCTCCAAATTAAGCAGAGTCTTATTCAAATGAACGGAACACGCGCATCAAATTTTTACTTTTCCCACCTCATACAGATGGACTCGTCTTAACTGGAAGTTTGCCAATTCCATTCTGTGGTTGGACAGTATTTATATTTTCGTATTTATTGTTAAAGTAACTGATAATACTTAATTTGGCTACAGGGTTTCGTTACTTTTAATCTGTTGTGATTAAAGTCGTTTTTTTCACAATGAAAACTAATTATTTTTATTACTTTCAGCAGTGATGTCAGACATTAACAGCTGTGATATCAACTTTTAAACTCAGCAATACAAACCTTCCTCAACATACACTTCTAATGAAGTTTATCCAAAATAAAGGTTTCGAGATATATGACTCAAGTGCAGTTTGCTTAAATTTTAAGATAAATAATTGTTTTCTCAGCTCAACCAGTCTAGCAAAACAGTGTCTAACTGATGAATGTTGGTAAGAATTGGTGGTCCAATTCTTATGTTCATTACTGCATACATTAAAATCTGACATAGTGATCATTTTTGTGTACATATCTAAATATCATTGGAAAAACTTATAGTTTTTCACGGACTTACAAAGGAACTACAAACGAAATTCGTATGTGTTACTTTTTACAGAAGATTCTTTGTCTTCATGTCCTCGAAACTCTTCCTCGTATATGAACAAAATGATGGTCGAAGAAACTAATAACTTCTACAGTTCTCACATTTGATAGTTAAACTACTTTTGTTTTCCTTGCTGGCAAAAGAAGATAACAAAGACATTGCTAGACATCACAGTGGTACATATTTTGTGACTTGCAGCCAAAAAGGCTACCAATTTACTGCCGAATGTTCAATTTCTAAGTTGATCTCTTCAAAAGCACTTTGCAAATTGTTAAGTTTTTTTTTTCAACACCTTGAGTTAATTTGCATGAATATTTTCTTCTAAGTTGTTCAGACGATTGTTTGCAACATAAGTAATGTTGGACATTACCTCACTTTGAATTACGCTGTACAAAGAAAGTTCTTATTAATTAAAAGAGGCGTTCGATTGCATTAAACATTTGAATCCTCGGTTGGAGTTAATCAACTCTGTTTCACTTTTTGAGATGGGCAAGAAAATTCTTGAAAAACTTGTGGCAATAATGATGTTGAAGTCTGTATTTACGGGCACAATATGATTTTATACATATCTGTTTGGTAATAAGTTTACTTACTTACATATGCCCTTGAAAGAAGGGATTTTTTTTTTTTCATTTATTGAACTTTTGATTAAAGCTAATCTAAAAATAAGTGCGTGTGTTAAAATTTAATTTATTTTTGTATTCTTCTAAAACCAATTTTGAAGTTTGTTAGCTGACATATAAATCTCCTAAAGAATTCTTGCAAAAAATTTTGAATAATATTTTGTGTCCCAAGAAGTGCAAGAAGTTGTACATGAAAATAACTTCTGTTGTGGTTTCGGTTCGAGACATTTCGAAATACTTGATCACTGATATAAAGTTTAAATATATATTTTTAAAAATCCAGTCGCGAGTTTCGTGCCTATTCACTTCTGCACTGTTCGGCCATGGATAATCATTCAAAGGTCCGCGCTGGTGAGAAGCAGCATTCATGTGAACATTGCTCAAAGTCATTTTCTCGAGCTTCAGACTTGAAGAAACACTTGCGAGTCCATACTGGTGAAAAGCCCTATTTGTGCGAACATTGCTCGAAGTCATTTCCTTACCTTTCAAGCTTGAAGTCGCATTTGCGAGTCCATACTGGTGAAAAGCCTTATTCGTGCGACTTTTGTTCAAAGACATTTTCTCTGCGTTCACACTTAAAGAAACATTTTTGAATCCATACTGGTGAGAAGCCCTATTCGTGCGAACATTGCTCAAAGTCATTCACTCAAAAATACAATTTAACAAAACACACGAGAGTCCATAATGGTGAAAAGCCCTATTCCTGTGAATATTGCCCAAAGTCATTTTCTGTGAGTTCACAGGTAAAGAGACATATGAGAATCCATACTGGAGAGAAGCCATATTCGTGCGAATACTGTTCAAAAGCATTTTCTTGTGATTCAAACTTAACAGTCCATTTGAAAGTTCATACCGATGTAAAGTCCTATTCTTGTGACCATTGTTCCAAGGCATACTTTTTATCTTCGCAATTAATAGCTCATATTTCGCGAGTCCATATAGGCGACAAAGCACATATATGTGATCGTTGTTCAAAGTCATTTTTTACCGCTTCAGCGCTGAAGAACCATTCGAGAGTCCATTCTGGTGAAAAACCGTTCTTTTGTGAGATTTGTTTAAAAGCTTGTTCTCTGGCTTCAAACCTAAGGAAACACATGAGAGTTCACACTCGAAAAAGCCCTGTGCAGGAGAATAATGTTTAACTGAATGGCAAATGAGGCTTAGTGAGACATATAAATAGCTATTCTGGGTGAAAAACGTTTTTTGAAATTAAATTTGTTGATAACTGTTATCTCATAACAAACACCAGTCACTGTACCTTAAATTTTGATGCATGCAAGAGTTATTTTTGTTTTAAAAAATTACGATGACAGAAGCTTAGGTCTTCAAAGTGATACTTTGTGTTTGCATATAGATATGAAATTATGTGTTGAATATCAATTTATCTGAGCTATAAGCTTTGAGTTTCTTTTTAGTACTTGTAATTAATCTATTTTTCAATAAAAAACCGTTTTTCTGACTGCATTTTTTGACCTTATTGAATTCCTTGCTATCCAAACCGCTTAGTAGCTATATTGTATTCACCATTAAGTAATAAATAATGCAATAAAACCTATTTCGAAAATATCGGGATTGAAGTGGTGTTGGTACTAAACCTCTGAATTGAAAATGGATGCATGTACGTATATTTATATTTCTTTTACACCCTTTTTTTTTCAAATTCCTAAAGGAAATTATGGGAAAGTGGATTAAAGTGTACAAAAAATGTAAAATTCAAGAAATTCGAAAATTTGATTCCCTAAGAAAATTTTTAAGGTGGATTTGTAATGCAGCTTAAGAATTCAAGAATTCTTTTGAGACACAAAAATTTTCATTATTACTTGAAGTTTTTAAAATAATATAAAAAAGAATTTTGTCTCGCTGCACCTTATGGCTTGGGGTGCAATGAGATAGCATTTGAGTGAGACATAATATGTTCAATGTTAATAAACTAAATCACATTGAACAAAAGATTCAAGTTTCATCATACATCTAAATAAAAATTTAATTTTCAAACCACAAAATGATTGATTTCGCTTTGTAGCATTTCTTTTCGTCGGAACTCTTAGCAATTTAATAATTTTATTCGAAGTGGTTGCTACATCTGATACAAATGCTCAAATAAAAACTTTCGAAAGGATTTTACTTTTGTGCAAAAAACTAATGTACAAAGTCTCCATCGTTATCAGCTGCGATTAGAACATTTCCAATAGAAAAAAAATTCTGTTTGATGCCGAATTCTATGAGAACTAAGTCTCCAAATATCACACTCACACGATCTAGCTTTTCAGACCCGGAAGGTAGATTCTCGCGCATGATCTGATAAAATATTTTGTCCTTCATTTAATTTCTTTTCCACCTCATCAGTTGTGTTAAATTAGCATACTTTTTTTCCTATAATTTTGATATTTATTTTTCCATTTCTCCAGTTTTTTTGTTTTCTTCTAAAATTTGTTTTCAGGAGAATCAGCTGCAGTGATACTTTTACCATTTTATGCTTATCTTCATTTGTCAACCTTTTCCCACTTTAGCCTTTGGATATCCTCTAAAACTTTAAGAACCTAAGAAAATATTCACTGCTACACCAGAACAAGAGTACTTTTGTATGAGTTTCATCTATGACTAGCAGTACCCACATGGCTTTGCCCATAGTGGAAAATTAAAAGGTCATTTGGTTGGTTTTTATTTAGTTTTTATGTTATTTACAGTTAACGTCTACTGTGCGTTAATTTTTGTTTTCACAAGATTTCTTCAGTTTTTCAGGTTTGAAAACTTGGCAATACGACTATCAGTTAGTCACTGTTAATGACAACTATTTTTTTAGAGAAACAAATAAAAGAAATTGAAAAACATGGTTGCATGTGCTGATGTAAGTCAGTCCCGGATTTTGGCGCATCATTTTCGGCTTCAAATTCTTCACTATATAATCTTAGGTTATCGTCAAATGCTCTCTTACGATTGTCTCTTCTATTCCGTTGCTTCCGTGATTTTGTTGAAGTTTTTCATTCGTTGGGGAAAAAATAATAAAACTTAATCATTTGTTACCTTCAAAAACACTTGTTTTGTTTATTGAATTAAAATTCGTTTCGGTTATAAATAAATGTAACATTTGGTATAATTACATTCAATTAATAATAAATCAAATAACCAATATAATAATAAATCAAAAAACCAATATAAACTCTAAACAGAAGAAAATTAAAAATTTCTTAGATAAAAAATACTTTTATTATTTAAAAAGAAAGGGTAAGATTTCAAATCAGAATTAGTAGTAATAAATCAATATCGAAACAGCTAAAGAACAATTTCAGTTATAATTTAATTACTTTTCATTAAAAGTATAAAAATAAGACAGAAGAAAAAAAAGAAGTCCTTTCCTTGCTTAAAAACGTTGTAACAGCAATTATTTCCATAATTTACTGAACATGATTACGTAACAAGAAGTTCCGTCCAGAACTAAACGAGCCTACTTTCCCGTATACCCATATCTACTTTCTAGTACCTGATTAATATTCTCAAAAATAGCTAAAATCGCAAATTGTTTCAAACATAATGTTTTAATATTTTGGGCTGATTTCTAAGAATAAAATGCCTCACTCAACTGAAAAATTAGATGCGTAAAAAAAAAATAAATAAATAAACGAACAAATAAAATAGCATCACCTTTTAAATAAAACAGATAACCCTTTTTTCCATTTGAAAAAAATCATTTAACCGCTTTCGAAACGAAAAAATAATTAAAATTAATAAGCTCATTACAATAAATACATCATATCAAAAAAAAAAACTTTTCTTTTTCCCTTGTTGCCTAAAATATTTTTTTAATGAATTAATGCACTTACCAAAATAACTAAAAAACAATAAAATGTCAACTTAAAAAAATAGTTTTCATCGTCAAAAAAAAAAAAAAAAATGTTTGAGCATATCTTTAATGTAGAAACATAAATGACTTCAAATTTATCTGTCAAAAACTGAGTACATAAATTTAGAGTGAAAATAAATATAAGGTATATCAACAATAATTATTTCACAGTGGCCTTTAACCATGGCTGCGGAGTTGGAGTCAATCTCATTTTAGGATAATGGAGTCGGAGTCGAATATCCAAGAATTGAAGTTAGTCATTTTTCCTCCATGTATAAATTTTTGCCAAAGCTACGAAGTCGGGGAGTCGAAGTCCGACTAATTGTCGGGCACAGGAGTCGGAGTCTGGAGTTTGGCGTCAAGAGCTATTTCCAACAAAATTTATTTGAAGTAAATCCACCGTCATGTACGGAATCTACATTGACTTTCAGTTTCCCCGTAGGCGCTAATGTTAAGGGATTCGAACTGTTCAAAATTGTACAGAAAATTGTTGAAATCAAAAAGATGTTTTATACACGTGGTTTTTCATCAAAAGCTTTTTCCTACAAAGTGTGAAGCAAATTTGCCTTGAATTTCCCCGTAGGCGCTAATGTAACCTTTTTTTTAACTGTTCAAAATAGAACAAAAAATAGTTCAAATCAGAAAGTGAAATATAGGAATAAGGTGTTCTCGCCGAGATCTTTCGAACAACAACAAAAAAATTTGATCGAATCGAACTATTCACTTAAAAGTTATTGGGGGGGGGGGACAGACCGACAGACATTTTCTCCCCATCTCAATACCCTACTTTCCAATTTTTAATTTTTCGATATTTAATTATTTTATTTAAGTTTTTTTTTTTTCACGATATTTTTAAGATGCAGACATACTTGCCTACTCTACTGTTTTTAACGGGAGACTCCCGTTTTTTTGCTTTCATCACCCGATTTCCCGTTCTTTACGATTTTCTGCAGTTTTTTCAGTCAATCATCAAAAATTTCACTTTCTTCTCAATAGATAGCGCTCTTTTCTAGTCTACCAATGTTAAGGAATAAGAAAATTTATAACTCATTTAGTAAAAATTAATTTTTTGGAAGCTTTCTACATTGCATGTTCAACAAAGCACGTGCTTTGCCGAAAATTGCAGCAGATTTCAATCCTTTTGCATCCTGAAATTATTTCAGTTATTTTTAATGTTTGAAGTTATTTTAACATGTGCTACCTACTTATTTTATATTGCATTTTCATTATATATTGATTTCCTTTTTTTTTTTCGGATGTTAGTAATTAAATTTTTGTAGCTACTTTTCTGGTAGAGACTGGAGAATTCTCTTCTTATTATTTAGTTTTTCCTTTGCAGTATATTTTTCTTGCTACTACCAATTTGCTTACATCTGCAAAAAATCCCCATTTCACTTTAAATTTGATATTTATGTTATTTAAAAGCATAATTTAATAATTCTGTAGCGAGGATATGTCGATGATGAATCACCTTATACCTCTAGTAAAATCTGTTTCTTTTTCTTCCGAAGGCTGGCAAGTATGAGTAAGTCTACTTGCATGCTTTTAACAGTTAAAATATTTCAATTTAAAACCTTTTTAATGAGAAAAAAAGATTTGGATCGCAAAAATAAGTACGTTTTTAAAAATGTTTGAAACAAAATATTAAGATAAAGGAATGAAACAATCAAAGGGAGCAAAGGATGTAACTATAGAAATATATAAAAGTTAATTTCCCTTTCGAAAATAATTTTCATTTATCTTTCATTTTATTCTTGAGCTTTATCATTTAGAATCATTTGACTTGCTGAACGTAAGCCTTGGACTTTGGTTTTCTATTCACGATTCCTTCAGCTTTCCTAATGCTCGTAGAAACTTCGAACAAGTTTCATCTTATGCAGAAAATTCCAAGCTTTCGAATTATCTAAAACTTAAGAATGTGAATTAAGTATTTCAATAGCCAGTTCCCTGGTGATGCCCTTTCCATTAAAGCAGATAGTCGTCCACACAACAATCGGTCGGCTTGAGAGTGGGCACATGAAGTGCCTTTCTTTTCTAGCCTGCGGCTAAACCGGAGAAATAAGCCATCATCATCATAAAATATTTCTCCCTCATATTATTAAATTTATGTAAAAATTCGCTTAAAATGAAAATCTTATAAGAACAAAATCGAATTTTCGGAAAAACGCTTCGACGTGCACATTCCTATGCTGCAAACAAATGTTGGGATATATTTCATGAAAATCGGCCGAACGCTCTAGTCTAGCTCTAGTCTAGGGGCGGATCTAGAGCACTGATCTGAACTAGTATTTCTAGATAGCTCACTTCCCCTCAGCCGGGGGAAGCCTTTCGCCGCCTTCATTGAGAGGATTTCGGGTGTGGTTCCAGCTCCCAGATTGGCTACTTTATCGCCGGTTTGGCAGATATTTGGCGAATATGCCTTTTGGCGCGCGCGCTTTTGTTGTTCATTGTCGCATTGTTCGATTCGGTTCCAGTGTGGAATTTAAGTCGGATGCATTGATTTTTTAAAAACAATGCCGACTTGTAGTGCGTATAATTGCTCTTACAAGCATCAAAATGTTAAAACCTTCGGAAAAAACGGTTCATCTGTGAGTATCGGAATCATTTTGATTTGTAGATATGTTTTCCTACTAAGTTTTTGGAAGAAACACGTTGAACTCTTTGAAGCTTTTGTTAATAAATATTTTAAACTAAATTTTATTTCATACCCATGTATTAAAAAATAGAGATAATGAATGCTGTTTAATGGATAACTGATTTGCCTTTTTTTCCAGAAAAGATAAGCGGTAACCACTTTGATAGTTTGGACATTTAATTGGGTGATTTAATCTTAAGGTGGATTTAAATCAAAATTCATTACTCTTGTGTGTGTGTGTTTCAAGTAGTAATCAATAGAAAATGAAGCATTTCACGTTTGACAAGAAAATCTATGCAAAGTTAATTCCCTAAATTGAATGAAGAAAGAAACATTTCATAGTTAATCAAGCATTATCAATATTTTTTTCATTTTATTGTTTAGAATTAGGTGTTAATTATAGATAGAGATATGAAGAGAATGAAAATATTTTAATTGATTCTTTTTAGCATACTGAGAAATTAACTTAAGTACAGTGCATATGTGTTCACTTCATCATGGGCGGATTTATGGGGGCAGAGGGGGGCAACGCCCCCCCCCCCAGTTTTGGGAGGACTTTATGTAGTAACAACACATCTTCCGAAAATATTTTAAAAACCATTATTTTTTCTCTTTTTTGAATAGTTCAGAAGGGCATGGGTGGATTTATAGGGGGGGGGGGCCTAGAAGGCAATCTCCCCCCCCCCCAGTTTTGGGAGAACTTCATATAGTAACAACACATCTTCCAAAATCTTAAAACAAAAATTTTTTTTTTATTTTTTATTTTATTTATTTATTTATTTTTTTTTTTTTTTTTTTGAATAGTTTAATGAAAATGAAGAGATTAGCGAATGTCCTCTTTTCCGATGGGAGAAAAGAAAAAAAAAGAACATGAAATACAAATAGTACAGCTGTCACTGGGGTGCTGAAAATATGTCTAAATTCACTATTTGACTGAAAACCATTTGGATAAGTATATAAATGGAAATATAGGCTAAACGAGTTATGCATTCAGTTGCAACACTTATAATAATTGACGATTATTTTCACAAATTAGAATCTAAAACAAATAGAACCCCCCTCCCCCATTTACGCCAACAGATCTACTCGTTATAATTTTTTTTTTTTTTTCAGAATGTTTATTTTCAATTTGCATGATTTCAAAAACTAGATATTTTGTGTTGTTACAGACGAAAGATTTCGAAGAACCTTCTGGATTCACACGTTCAGATTGGTAAAATTGTAAAAATCTTTTAACTGTAAAAACTGACGAATTTTCGTAAAAATTACAAAAATCTGCAGGTAAGAGTGAATTACATACAGGGCCGGATTTGCCTCTAGAATTACATACAGGGCCGGATTTGCCTTTAAAATAAACAAGCTATAGCTTAGGGCCACTACTTTGAAGTGAGCCCTTAACTCGCAAAAAATTGCATGATTCGCTCCTTAGAAAATGGAAAGTGCTTGGAAAAACTAATTTCATTTTCAAGAGCTTGAAAGCCTTGAATGTTTGGAAACGTGTGATTACAAACCTTAAATTTTAAAAATTTCTAACAAATGGTAAGGGGAGGAATGCCAAAATATGTCAAATTCAGCTCTTTGCTACATCTTGCATCAAAAGAATAAAAATCATGGTTCTTTCATTTGTAACATATTACTTGAAATAAAGTTTTCTGACTCACATGTTTCATATCTTGCTATTTATTAATCCCAAATGCAGTATTTTGGAAATTCTTTTGTATTGACTGCTTTTATCTTGTTTCTACTGCATATTGTTAATCTGTTTAGCCCAGAAAAAAAAAAGATACACTACCTCCATTCCTTTTCGTTTTCGGCATGCTTATAGTTAAAAAAAAAAGGTTATTGTAATGAGAATTCTATAGTTTATTTTTTCTTTTAAACTTAAAATAGCTGTTTTTTTTTTTTTTTTTACAAAGTTTGAACAATACTGTACAACTGTGTAATCTAGTACTCAATTTCAGAGGCTGGAAAATGCAAATAAGGTGCCTTAAATTATTAAATGTTCTAAAATCCTTGAAAAGAATTGGCGCAGCATAACATATAGGGCTCTTGTGCCAAAACACCCAATCTAACCAACCAAACCTTGAAAATAATTAGACAAGTTTTTGAAACTCCTAAGCAAAGCGTGCTTCAATTTTATTTCTTATCAATTATGAATTGTTCAAATAAGTAGTATGTTACTTATTTTCTAAATCTGTACACCATTTCTTTTAAAGTGCATCACAAAGCACATTTAAATCATAAAAATTAAAAAGAAAATTATTTGTCTATTTTTCCTCGAGATTTTTGTCTATCTAATAAATCCTTATAAGGCTTCAAAATACAGAATTTTATACCCATTTTATAAAATTTCCTCCTGGGTAGAGACCCCCGGACCCAATAAAATTGGAGATATTCTATATCCTACTTAAAAGGGAGCCCTGGGTCACATCTCTTGATACCAGTCACCCCTCTTAAGGTCAATTCAAAAAAGGACAGCATGAAAACACACATTAATGAAAACAACACACACAAAAAAAGTACAGCATGGCCTTATGCATCACAGGAAAAACAGACCAAAACATGGGGGGGGGGCATTAAAAATGTTGCTCAAAAAAGATCTTGCCTCCCCCCCCCTCAGGAACTCAGTTCTAAATCCGCCTATGCACTTCCTTATTCTTTCAGAATCATTTTTAATATAAAAGGAACAGATTCATGATGCTTCCTTTAAAGGATTTGAAGAAAAAGAAACCTATGAGTTGTTACAAAACGTTTTTCTACTTAAAACAACAGAATTTTCTACCTGACCCTTTATGACCCGACGTGACTCAAAAGTCCCATTAAAAAAGTGCCTAAATTTTCGATCATTCCGACTTTTTCATGTCCCAACAATCTCACCTTAAATTTATTTCTCATCTTCTATTTTTTAATTAAAAAAAGTAAATGAAGCGTTTCTAATGCATAAAGATGAATAAAAAATTAGTTTCAAACTGTTTTTTCAAAATATAAAGGAATATGGGTCATAAAAGGTTTAATGCTTAAAGCTACACAATATTTTCTATGTTGCTGCCTTTAAATTTAATAAATGATGACTACTTGCATTTGGTTGTATTTCATGTAACAATTTTAGTTTCCACAAAACAAAACTTTCTGTGTATGAACATGATTAGATGTATAAATAAAATGGAATTTTAAGAACTTTTATGGATTTAGCATTTTTTATACTTGAATTTTAGGAATATTCATTATTCAGATTTTATTATGGGTTTTTTATTTTTAAACCTTACTATGGTACTCCAGGCCTGTTATTTCAAATTTTTCCTAAGGTAAGGAGCTGGGATGACAAAGATACATACTAAGTGTATATTACACTGAAAAGCAGCAAAACTCACCCACAGGTTTTTTCCCAAGAGTGGGGGGAAGAGGAATGATCCCCAACTTGACTTGATGATTTTACATGCAATTTATTAATGTCAAAATATAGTTACAATGCAGATTTAATCCTTATACAGGGTTCATTGAATATTTTGTCGTATATACTAATGTTTGAACGAAAAAATAAGGGAGGGAGTCATGTCCAGACTGTTATTGAAATTTTCAGGAGAAGGGGGAATTTGCTGAAGAAGGTTTATGAGTTCTTTCTGGGGGTGCACAATAGCAGGGTCGTCGACAGGATTATATGGGCCGCTAAGCAACTTTCTTCAGGGCCCCTAACTTTTCATTTTAACCTCTTTCTAGGCTCCATTTTCACATAAATATCCAAAAAAAAAAAAAAAAAGTTAGTTGATCTAATAAAAAAAAGTTTTTTCTCAATTAAAATTGATTTGCGATTTCAGGTATGTGGAACCCTTTTTGGAGCTCAGACAACTTTATGTCTGTAGCAAAACAGACCATTTTATAATTGTTTTTCCCTCACGATGTGTTTTTTCCTCCGCGTGTGTGTGCTTAACGAAATAAAATAAAATATAATAAACAATTCTGCTGTGCTGTCTTTTTTTTCCCCTAAGGAGGAGGGATATCAGGAGAGTGATATAGCGACCTCCTTTGGGTGGAGGGTAGAATATCTCCAATTTTAGGGGGTCCGAGGGTTTCTCCCCCGGGAAAAGTTTCGAAAAATACATTTAAAAAAATCTGCATTTTGATGCCTTATACGGGATAATAGAAACTACAAAAACATCAGGGGGAAAAAAAAGAAAAAAATTTCTTAAACTTTTTCCTTTTTTGCAAACTAAAACAATACAAAATACAAATTGCTCTTGGTTCGACAAATCAATTATATTAATCGACATGAGAAAGAGTGAGGGAGGAGAAACGATGACGCATTGTCACTTGCTCACATCGACTCTCGGTATATATAATTAGTTTTTGATCATCCCTTCAACTCATCAACAAACACAACACTGAATTTACTGAAAAACGATCAAGATTTTAAAATGCTTTAAAAGAAATGGTGGAATTATTTACAAATTAGGTAATGAGAAAATAACACCCTAACCATTCAGACAATTCCTACTTTATGCACATGATAGCAAATAAAATTGAAGCACTTTTCAAGCAGTTTCAGAACCTTTTTTTAAATTATTTTCAAGACCTCTAGAACAATTAAAGTTTTTTTTCCAATCTCTGATATTTTAATATTGATTGTATAGTTTTACATTCTAACTTAGTAAGAAATCCCTATTATTCTGCACTACTTGTATTTTTTAATAACAAGTAGTGTAGAAAATGAAAAGGAATAGAGGTACTGTAGTAAATTTTTCTCAAGCCAAAGAGATTGACAGTATGCAGTAGAAGTAATAAAAAAGCAAGCAATAACAAAAGAACTTTCAAAATACGGAATTCACGTTTAAAAATAAATAGCAAATGTGAACATGCTAGTCACAAAATATATCTCTAGCAAGCAATGTGTTACAGGAACGTCATAACCATTTTAATAGGCGTATTGGGCCAATGGTTAATGAATTTTAATTCAGGACGATAGTGATATTGCTAATGTTCTTAATAACTTTTTTTCGAGTGTTTTTAACGATCACTGTATCTCAACAGTTGACATCAACAAGACACAAGCTATAGTACAGCTTGAGGACTTTGTATTTTCCAAGGGATGACGTTTTACTTCATTTGAAAAAAATTAAAGAGACTAAGGCTCTGGGATCAGATAATATTTATCCAAAAATTTTAGTTGAATGTGCAGAGGAATTAGCAGATGTAATAGTAAATATTTTAATGCATTTTATAACTCGGGGACAGTGCCAGAGGACTGGAAGCTGGCTAACATTACACCGCTCTTCAAGAAAGGGTCTAAAGGGAGTGCGGGAAATTATAAACCGGTGAGTCTAACTTCGGTGACTTGCAAAATTTTTGAAACATTGAAAAAAATTACGATAGTAAATTTTTTAGAGACTAATAATCTATTGACTAGTTTTCAGTACGGTTTCAGGAAAGGAGGTAAGGTAAATCCTGTGCAACTAATTTATTATATTTCTATGACAAAGTTACCATGGCTTTGGACAATAAGAAGCCTGTAGATGTTGTTTACATTGATTTTCAAAAAACTTTCGATAAGGTACCGCATGTTGTTCTATTTAACAAATTAGCTGATATAGGAATAGGAGGGAAAACTTTCATTTGAGTAAAAAACTGGCTGACCGGAAGGAAACAAAGCGTAGTTGTAAGGGGAAATTATTCTAATTTGATTGAGGTTTTAAGCGGAGTTCCTCAAGGATCAGTGTTAGGGCTTGTTTTGTTTATTGTTTTTATAAACGATATTTATAAAAATATTTCTGGGAACATGAATTGTTTTGCTGATGATGTCAAAGTTATGGGGAGTGTAGAAAATGAAGAACAAGCAAATCAGCTGCAAGAGGATCTAGATCATATTACGGAGTGGACTGATAAATGGGGTATGGCTGTTAATGTTGGGAAATGTCAAGTGCTACATTGAGGGCATGGAAATAAGTGTACAAGTTATTATTTGCAAGGTTTAGTCATTAGTCAGGCAGAAAAAGTTACTGATCTGGGCGTCTTAATAAGTCAGGATTTAAAAGTTCAGCCAACAGTGCAGCATAGCTAGTAACAAAGCCAATAAGATGCTTGGGTTTATCAATAGATCTATTTCAAACAAATCTAAAGAAGTTCTTCTGCCCTTATATAGAAGTTTGGTAAGACCTCATTTGGAGTATGCTGTTCAGTTTTGGTCTCCTTATCTTAAGAAAGATATTAATGTATTGGAAAGGGTACAAAGACGGGCTACAAGGCAAATAAATGGACTTTCTCATTTAGACTATGATTCCAGGCTTAGAAGGCTAAAAATGTGCAGTCTTGAGCAAAGAAGAGACCGAGGGGACATGATTCAGTTGTTTAAATTTATTAAAATGAAAGCTGTTACGGGGCTGAAGTTGATGAGCACTGAAAACAGGACAAGTGGTCATTGTTTTAAGCTATTTAAATCTCAGGCTAACATGGATATTAGGAAAAATTATTATTATAACAGGGTAGTGGAACCTTGGAACAACTTACCAGAAGAGGTGGTAATGAGCAAGGAAGTAGATAGTTTTAAGTATTTTTCCTTATTTTAGGATCGAATCATGCAATATTTTCGAGAGTTGGGGCCCCCCAAAGAAGCGGGGGACCTAAGCTATTTTAGCTTGTTTAGGTTATAGGTAAATCCAGCGCTGATTCCAATCAATAGTGACATAATTGCGTCCCTTTTAGACATGTGAGAGCGTTCTATACACTTTGATGAGGAATGCTCTTTCAAATGTCCCCCCCCCCACCCCTCCCCACGTTTTTGTTCTAGAAACAACGCTAGAAATAGTTTCAATTTGTATCATTGCACCCAAAACTCAAATCAACTCATATTTTAAAATCTTTTCATCAAACAGCGTCTCCTGCCTTTTTTTTGAGTTTCGAACGCCAAAAATGCAAGCGCTTATTTAAAAGTCTTTTTTTTTTTTCTTTTTTTCTTTTTTTTTTTTTTTTTTGTCTTTTTCTTTTTCTTTTCTCTCTTTTTTTTTTTGCCCCTTGTCCATTTCAGTAAAGTTCTGCTTATCTTTCAAAAAGAAGCGATTTCTTTTTGCTTTGAATTCACGCAAAAAATAAATAGATAAATAAATAAAAATAATAATAATAATTCTTTTTAGTTAATGGCGATGATAGGGGGATTCACTTCGAACATGATCACTTTCACTGAACTCACTTTGATTCGCAATTGTAATGAGCTATAGGGGGCGCTGCAGCCACTGTCCAATGGCGGATGAAAAACGTAAAACAAACACATGCCGTAACTTATAACTTGCTTTGACGCTTTGTGAATGACAGTAATTTTTCATCGCGTTTGTGGGAAGCTTTCTTTTCTATTCTTCTGAAATTACATTGCACCACAAACTGTCTGAAGCTTGTTATTTACCCCCAAAAAACACGTGGAATGGAATGTTTCACCTTTTTCGGTAGTATTGTTAATCACTGTAAGGTAGCGTATTCGAGCTCTGGAGTCGTAAATTGAAAACTTTTAATCTTGACTCGAGGAGAATGACTTCCTTCAAACCAAAAAGTTTTCAAAAAAAGGGGGGGGGGGATTTATTTTTTTCTTAGGCACGCTTCGCGGGTCCCCCATCCCCCAATCCCTCACGGGCAACTGTGCAATGCATAGGCTTGCCCCCCCCCCTCTCGACCGCCCTGCACAGTAGCATTTGATGGGTGGTTTCAATGCCCTTGGGGAGAAAGGATATCTTGTCTATTTCACATGTTAAACCGCTTCTAACTTTATTTTCTGCTGTTCCCAGAAAAAGGCTACTCTAATATTGTTAAAATATTAATTATATATATTGATTATTAATTATATATTTTATTTTATCTTTTTTCAGGAAGTCTGCTTTATATGTTTTTCTACCAACAGATAAGAATATAATTTTTCTTCTGCAGGATTCAAACTTTTTTTTTTTGTCTACCAAAGGGCCCTCTAATTGTCCAATCTAATTAAGTACCTAAGTACCCTCTAATTGTCCAATGTTTCATCATGAGAAATGAGGACTAGAGTTACAGTGATTGTCTACTTGAAAACTTTTCAGAAGTTGGTGATTGTATTCAGGGGTCTGGCCAGAGGATATTTGGGTCCGTTAACGGACCCTTCACAAAAATCCGATCAACCAAAACGGACCTTTCACAAAATCCCGGTCAAACAAAACGGACCTTTCACAAAATCCCGATCAAACAAAACGGACCCTTCACAAAATTCTGATAAACAAGATCGGATCTTTCACAAATTGTTTATTGAAAGAGCAAATGAAATCTGAAAGCTAAATAACGCATATTTCTGTGTATAAACCGATAGTTTTTGGAACCTTTTTTTAAGTCAAATTAGAGGGATCAGCTTTTACAAAATCGGCTAATTTTGAAGAAAAAAAAATCGGCACTCTTGCGATGCTCCTGCAAGCGATAAATAATTGCTACTTCCAAATAAATATAATGGTTGTTTGTTTTGTCACAGCTAATTAGCAGCGGTGTTGTTGTAAACTTTTCTGAAAAGGCATTGGTAAGCACTTTTCTCCCCGCTCATGATTTAATAAACAATAATAATATATATCGAAATGAACTTAGAACTGCAAAGGGATAGTAAGGGTGGGGGGGAAATATGATCGCTTCAGATAGGGTTACCAACTTCAAAATTATCACCACTTAGCGTCTGGCGTTGAACCTTTATAATGACTTGACTCGAAAATATTCTCATCATTTTACCAACTTGTCAATATTTGCGTTTTTACGGGTGCGGTGCGGTGTTTAATTGTTATTTTGGGAGAAAATTATATGGGTTTTGATTTTTCGATGCTAACAAGGATGATTAACTTTAAATAAACTCTTTTAATTACCGTTCTTTTTTCTTTACATGTCTACATTTTGAAAAATGCAATCTTTTAACATCCGATATGAGAATCATATTTTGTTCTTTTTTCAAGCTAACTTCGCTTTATTAGGATGCAAATAAATGAAAAGTCTCTTTATTTCTGTTAGAACTCTCATTTCAAGTTTTTAAAGCAAAATTCCATTTTCTGTTAGGAGTCAAAAATTAAAATGCTGAATAGATGGTTTGTTTTATTTATTTATATATTTTATTTTTTTGGCGTCAACTGTGTTCACAGATATTAATGAAATGTTTATCATAGGACTCTAAAATGCAATTTTAAAATAATTTTCTCAAAAATATTTTTTTTACAAGCCGTTTTTATACTTTTGATGCCTTCACTTTGAGAAAGGCGATCTCTTTGCATCCGCTATGGGAATCCGATTTTTCGAAATTTTGATGATTATTACGCTTTGTTAAGAGGTAAACAATTAAAATATCCTTTTATTTTTGTTAAAATCACGGAATTTATAAGTTTTAAACGAAATTCTGTGCTTTTTAAGAGTGTCTTGGGTTAAAAAGTTAAATGCTGAACTCCCTATTCTGAATTTTAAGTTATTTATTTATTTTTTTGTTAATTATTTTAAATGCTGTACAGAAATATTTCTAGTATAATTTAACATAATGTAGAAGGGTAGATAAATATTGATACTTGAGAGGGCGATGCCCCCCCCCCCCGGGCCAAATATCGGAAAAACACTCAACTTTAAGTTTAATTGATGCAGTTCGTGCCATCTCTAAATTCTAAAATTTCGTTTTAACAATGTTTTTTTTTTTTTTCCCTTGCGAAGTTATTTGATTTTTCACAAAATTCATTCATTTTTCACAAAATTATTTGATTTTTCACAAAAAACGGACCCTGTGAAAAATCCTGGACAGACCCCTGGTATTGTCTCTTCTTATCACATCACGATTTCCTTTAAAATCAGATTTACTATCTACTATCGATGATTAATAAAGAAGAAAAAAAAATAATTGAGGATGTCCCCACCAGAGCTGATCAAGCAATTCTAAGCATATAAATTCCATAATTTTTTTATTTTTAAGCGCCAACTAAGCAACAAATTTGCAAAAACTTGTTAGTACAGATCATGCTAAAAATGAAATAGCAATTAAAACAGAAAAAACTAGTTAAGATTACACTTTTCCCCCACTACTTTGTTGGGTAAGAGTCTAATTAATTTAAACAATATACTTAGATTTTTTAAACAGCCACGATTTTACTTTTTCCATTTGGAACATAATTTATCCCTGGTCTGACAGAGAACATAAAACCAGGGTTCAACGGTATATAAATGTGTATATATATATATATATATATGTATATATATGTATATGTATATATATGTATATGTATGTGGTATACATACTTATATACGGGTGCCCAAGGGGCATATTTCACTGTGCAAACTGGGCCATTTAATACTATCAAATAACATGACTTTTTCTGTTGATTATTCATTATTTTTGGTTTTTTACCATTTTATTCAATGTATGTAAACAGGAATGGAAAAGTCATAGCCTAGCACTTTGATCTTACATAGTCGCCTGCAAAATTTGTATGCAGGATCAAATTTAGTGCCCTCCTCTGAAGGAGATGGTTTTCCATTTATTCTTGTTTTATTCCAAAGTTTGTGAGTGATTTTTTTCTGTTAGTTTTCCATTTAGTAGACTAGAAGTTTTGGATAAGTGGATAGTGAATGTACGCAGGGAGGATTGGTATCCTAGTAAAAGAAGTGTTCTATGCAGTGATCATTTTGAATCAGATGCATTTGATAGAACACTGTAAAAACGATTTAGAAACGTTCCTGGAAAATAATGGGCAGCTGATGTGAACAATTTCAACCAGTAACATTTCTTACAAAAACCAGGAACGTTTTCCGATACAAGTGAATAACCTTCCAGAAATGCTGGGAAATATCCCCTGTTAAAGCCAGTCGTGAACCTTCTACAAAAATTAAATAAGTTTAATGTATTTGATTAGAACCTTCCTGGTTTACCAAGAAAGGTCCAGAAGCATTACCGCGACCATGGCCAAAGCCGCGCGATTAATTGCAAGCAAGAACCAACCATATTTCTTGCCTGCAATTCCTGCCTCGCAAGGCTGCAGCTATCCAGTGACTTATTTGCTCCCATTGGGAGTTCAGTCAATCTGGACGGGCTGTGATCAAATTGAAGCCGATACACCTTATAAACATGCTCAGTCATTCTTTAAACTGGTAGCAAAAAATATCTTTCACACCAGTGAAATGTCTGCATTCGTGCATCTTTTAGCAATTCAGGAAACTTTTTTGCGAAGATACTTGATTTTGTGGGGAAATAGGTGAAAACCTCTGAAATCCCGAAACGTTCCACGGAGATAACCAGTAACGTTTCGGAATTTTTTTACAGTGAAGTGGCCTCATACTCAGATTGAAGCCTGATGCTGTTCCTACAATATTTGCTTTTCTAGCTCATCTAACAAAAGTAAGTTACTGACAAATACATAATCCCTTAGTTTCTATGTTTATAAGTTCACACTCTATTTTGCTGTTTGTTATATATTTATATTTACCTAATAGCAGAGAATCGGCAGGGCGCTGCAAAACATCGTACACCTAATACAACATCGCTGCAAGTCAAAAGTTGTCGATTTTGAGTTATATACATGTCTTGGTACATTTTTATTAATTCTGATAAAATGCAAGACAGACACAGATGGGGAAAAAAATTTTTAATCTTATTTTTGAGTGTGTCAGTATGTTACTATAAGAATTTAAACTAAGGCGAATTGCATTTAAATTGATTTTTCTCAAAAAGTAATTTTTGCAGATGAGGTCTTGTTGTACTAGGTGTGCAACATGTTGCAAATTTTTCCAGAATTTTTAATTGGGCAAAAAAAAAAAAAAAAAAAAACTAAATTTTTTAAAAGGAATAAAATCTTAAGTTTCAGCCAACGAATATTTGATTTGTCTACAAAATAGGAGGTACACTGAATGCCAACCAAACATTTGAAACATCTCTAAAAAAATTCAAGACATTAACAAAGGTGGACAGTTTTCCTTAGTAAATAATTGCTAATTTAAGAGACAAATAATAGACTTTGAAATTAAAAGCAAAAATATGTAATTGAAAAAAGGGGGGGGGGACAATTTTCCCTTTTAAAGTTCAAAAAACATTGCTTCCTAACAAAACTACAAAGTACTGTTGCTTTCAAATACTTTGTAGTTCAGCTGCAATGGTGTCGGTCTGACGCTTCAAAGTATGTCATATTGTATGTTGAATTTTTACTATATTTTATTGTACGTTCTATGCAAGAGTTGTATGTATCATCGAAACAAAATAACATATATTTGTCTAATTATAGTTTCGTTCTTGCAATCATAGTTTAAGATTATTATTAAAGTAGCAAATATGTGTTTTATAACTACAAATTTGATTCGGATAAACTAGGTTCTGAAAAAATATAATAAATAATTGGTAATATTATTTAAAGCCAAATCTACAAGGAATTTGACTTCCCCCCCTCCCCCCACGTCCCTAACTGTGACAGTGAACAGAAATGAATACTTTCACACTGTTGTGTTCCCCTGACAATGCAGATAAAAATGAGAAAACATTGAAGGCAAGACCCCTCTCTCCCTTCATAAAATCCTAGACACTGACCTGCTAGCATTGTTATGATTAAACATTTTTCTATTTTCTTGCATAGTGAATTGTTTTTAGAACGAATTTTATCTATTTTATTATGCCTTTCATATTGCTGAAAGAATTTCTTAATTTTCAGGAATGCAGAAAAAAAAAAAGAAAAGCTCCTTCAAAGCATGAGTTAGCTATTGATTCACAAGCCAGTTCGTCTCATCAACAGCAAAAGTCGAATGAGCATTCCCACTGTGTAGGTGTTCAGGAACTAAAGCGACAAATGGAGGATAATGCTGTGATGTATCATAAAAAGTTGAAAGTTAAACAGCAGCATATTAGACGGTTACAGAAAAAAGTTACTTCGTTAAAGGAGCTTGTCGATCATTTGAAAGAAGAACAACTGCTAGAAGACAATGCTGCTTCCTTATTGAAGAAAAGTTTTTCTGGTGCTCCGTTAGAATTGCTCATGAGAGCAATGAAAAACAGTAATGGTGAAATTTCACGGGGAAAATATCCTCCGAATTTGAGAGCTTTTGCTCTAACACTTCACTTTTATTCTGCACGGGCATATGAGTATGTTCGAAGTACTTTTAATTTGTTCTGCCTCATCCTTCAGTTCTGAGGAAATGGTATAGCTGTATTGAAGGTGAAACAGGTTTTTCGTCTGAAGTCTTCCGCATTTTAAATGCTTTTTCTGATGCTGCCACAGAGAGAGAAGAAAAAATTGTGTGTTCTCTCATGCTTGATGAAATGAGCATCAGGCATCATGTGCAATTTGATGGACATCAAATGAGAGGCTATGTTGATCTTGGATCAGAAGTAAATGACGGTGATCTACGAGTGGCATCAAATGCACTGGTTTTTATGGTTGTTTGTTTGCATAACAACTGGAAACTTCCAGTTGCTTACTTCCTCATCCATGGTTTGACTGGTGCTGAAAGAGCAAACCTTATCTCTGAATGCCTGGTACGTCTACACAACGCAAAAATCGAGGTCCCATCTGTCACATTTGATTAACCTTAGTGTTCATCTTACAACGGCTCGACATTTGGGTGCTGTCTTGGATTTATCAGATCCCCAGCCTTGGTTTCTGCATTCGGCAGACCCAAACAAAAGGGTTTTTATTATTCTTGATGTCTGCCCTTTGCTGAAGCTATTGCGAAACAATTGGGCAACTTTGAAGATATTTAAAGGTTCTGTAGATAGGGAGATCATTAACTGGAGCTACATCAAAGATCTCCCTGAGCTGCAGGAAAGGGAAGGGTTAAGAGCTGCCAACAAATTGAGAAATGTCCATATCCAGTGGCATCAACAGAAAATGAAAGTTAACTTGGCAGCTCAGACTATAAGTTCCAGCGTTGCTGATGCTCTGGAATTTTGTAACAAGGAGAAACTTCCCCAGTTTAAGGACTGCAAAAAAAAACGATTTATTTTATCAGAATTGTTGACAGGTTATTTGATATCTTAATTTCAAGAAATCCATTGGCCAAAAATTATAAAGCCCCGCTGAGGAAAGAAAATCAGCATTTATTGGGACCTTTCATCATGGAGGCTCTTTCCTTTCTGCTGCACTTAACAGATCCCAGTGGCATATTATTGTATCAAACACCAAGGAAAAAACCTTTATTGATTTTTATGTTCGTGCGTTAAGTATGGTGATGCTTTTCGATGACTTAGTAGGCTCAGAAAACCCATCTTTAAAGTATATAATAACTTACGAGTTCAGCCAAGATCACCTGGAGCTGTTCTTCAGTGCAATGAGAGCTCATGGCGGCTGGAACAACAATCCCACAGTAATTCAGTTTATTGCTGCTTACAAGTGTTTATTGATGCAATATGAAATTACTGTGAAAAATGGCAATGTAATCTCTCAAGAAAAAATTACCATTCTTAATGTAAGTAAACCAAAAAATCCTAAGCTCAAGAACCAGGCAATAGAGTTTTCCCTTGATATGTCTTTGATCAAAAAATATGACTTAGAAACTCGGCTGCCTCAGCATAAAGATCATGATTATAGCGATATTCCTCAACTACAGCATCTAAGTGAATTCGCTGAAAATGTTGTATGTTACATCGCCGGATTTGTTGTGAGCATGGTGGAAAAGCAGATTTATTGCGAAGATTGCATTGGGGTTCTGCAAGGGGATTCATCGTCATGCAACAAAGTGAATTTATTAATGCAGAAAACCAGAGGTGGACTAATCTTCCCATCGGCCGGAGTGGAAAAAAATTGTTTAAAATCTGAGCTGTATTTCCGGAAGATGCTTAATTCTAATGGTAGAAAACCACCTCTCCAAAAAAAAATTCCTGTTGCATTAAGTCTTGTCGTTTTAAAAGATATTTGCAATAATAAGAATGCAGTATTTCCCAGCTTGGTGGAACATATGTATGATTCTACTCCTTTAGACAACCATGTTTTTTCACTTGTTAAAATTGTTTCCCAAAGTTACATTGGAATTCGTATGCATCACTTAAGTAAATGCCATTCAGAAAAAATTAATACAGAAAAAAATAGAAAAAAATTTAGTAAATTAATTTTATTTAAGCATCAATAATTTATTTTTATTTAATTTGCCAAATTAACTGGATTATTCCAAAATTGCTACTCTGAGTGCTTTTGTACAATACTACATCATTGGTATATTTTATTGATATTGTAAGTTCTCAGCTTGTCACGATTCACTAATTTGCTAATATTATTTTAGTAAGCTATAATATCATTAACGGCCTAACTTTTTGTATGCAATTTCTTGTCATCCTTCCGACTATAATGTAATCTAATTGATATTGTTACAAATTCTGTAAATAGTAATTATTGTAGTAACGTAACCTGTAAATAGTTTCCCGTAATGAATATACAACCCCTATACATCCGGCTGAAGTATACGATCCCCCTATTTCTTTTTTTATTCATTGATAAAATTTGTGAATGAAATAAGATAACGGTCTACGATTTTCGAGAAGCATTTGGAATCTTGTGGAATATTTGAGAGTTCTCTTTCGGTGTGTATAAAAGCGTCCCGCGTGATAAAAAGTTTAGTTTCGATTGAGAATTTGTACTGAGAGTGTATTAGCTCTGTTTATTGCGAGGCATTTCGCTGTGTTGTTTTCGTATTTGGAAGTAAATACATGTATAACCGTTGAGTTTACGGTGTTGTGTGATATTTGCTTAATTGCTGATGATTAATTTAGCAGTTGTTGACGATCTTCCCTGTACATAGTGTAAATAAATTTCCTGTATTTTTAATCAAGAACTGTGTCGTCCTTTCAAGAAAGTTGGAAGTCGCACCGGATCCGTCACAACTGGCGCCCAACGTGGGGCTTCTTCTGGACTTTCTAGGAGTAAGTGTGACTTTGGACATTTTTTCATAAAGACTTTTTGAATGTGGACTTTATTTTTAAGTGATTAATCGGGCAATGGATGAACAATTAAAACAACTTCTTGAAGCAATCAACTCTGTGAAGAGTGATATGGCGGCTAATCAAGAACAATTAAAAAATGATATGGCGGCTAATCAAGACCAATTAAAAAGTGATTTGACTGCAAGTTTTACTGCAAATCAAGAACAATTAAAAAATGACATTGCGGCTAATCAAGAACTATTGAAAAATGAATTGACGATAATCAAGAACAATGGAAAAGTGATTTAATGGTGTTGAAAAATGATTTAGCTTCTAGAGGAAATTAAAAACGACCTTACTTCGGTAAAGACTGTGATGGAAAATAAATTTAATGAGATAGAGCATCGATTTGATGCTTTTGATGAAAAATTTGAAACAGTAGAAAACCGTATCGCAACAGTTGAAAATCATGTGGATGAGAAAATTAAAAACATGGAAAGGAGATTGGCGACCGCTGAGTGCAGCTCTGTACAGTTTGGCGCTCCCACATCGGTTGCTCGACCGTCCATTAAACTTGTCAAATTTGATGGGAAAACTTCGTGGCAGGTTTACAAAACTCAATTCATGATAGTGGCGGAAGCGAACGGATGGGACTCTGCTACCAAGGCCTGCTTCTTGCAGCATCCCTGAGAGGTGACGCAGCGGATATTCTTCAGACCCTTCCGGACGGCCAGCGCCTGGATTTCGCCGCTCTCGCATCTGCGTTGGAGCTTCGCTTCGGTGAGAAGTGCCAGAAAGATTTCAGCCGACTCCAGTTGAAGTCCCGTTTCCAGAAAACCGGGGAAACCATGCAAGAGTTCGCGGCGGACATCGAGAGACTATCTCATCTTGCTTTTTGCGACTGCCCTGCGGATGTTCGAGACAACCTGGCACTCAACTACTACATCGACGGCGTTCGAGATCCGGAAATCCAGAGAGCTCTACGGATGGCGGATGTGAAAGATCTGAATTCTGCTGTTGTGTATGCGATGAAGTTGGAGGCCGCCCAGCAAGCAACCCGTGTGGATCGCCATCCCATCCGGACTCTGGAAGCTCATGAGCCTGATTCCAGGTCGTCCCATCTCGCTGAACTTGAGAGACAACTCGGTGACTTGGCAAGATATCTGAACAATATAACATCCCAAAAGAAATAAGAGTAAAAGCGCTAGAAATGCGGTAGTGAAGGGCACCTACGAAGGAGTTGTCCGGCTCACCAAGCTACGCGAGGGAAAGAAATCACCTCCACCAGAGCTCTGCAGATTTCCTCTACTAGTAGTGGCAGTGATGGACTTTTCTTTTACGCACATTAAATGGGAATCCTTGCAAACTGATTGTCGACACTGGAGCCAATGTGACAATCGTTAGGACAGATGTGGCTCGTGAATTTTGAATGAAACTGTTGTGGACATCGCCACGCGTAAGTCTCCAGACTGTGACAGGTGACAAAATTGAGATTGAGGGTAAAGTGGACTTGAAAATAGTGTTTGAAAATGCCATTTACCATCATACCGCATTCGTTGCTGCTATCACAGACCCCTTCATTCTCGGATTGAACTTTTTAAAGAAGTATGACTTCAACCTCGACTTCAAGACTAATGAGCTGCACTCGATGAGAGAAGACATAGCCGTTTTCCCCGCAGAAAGTGATGTAAAATCCGCTCATCAAATAATAGCCCAAACAGATTTATCGATTCCCTCAAGGTCAGAATCATTAATACCTGGCTCCATTGAAGAAAGCAATAGTTTTCGATTTGGACTCATTGAATACCCCAACTTAAGCAATAACCTAAAAGGAGTGCTGGTAGCATCTACGCTTGTGGACCTTTCTAAGGATGTAATTCCTGTGAGAGTCGCCAACGTGAGTAAAAGGCCAAGGAATATCCGGAAAGGTGAAGTGTTAGCAACTTGTACTCCAGTAAACTGCATCATTAGAAGAATCAATTCCCCCGAGACTGTGTCTTCTGAGTCCTTGACATCGAAGTTAATTGGGAGTGCACCCTTATCGAAAGATCAAAGAACTGCTACGGAACAATTGGTGGATGACTTCAAGCATCTGTTTTCATCTACATCGAAGGATGTTGGCCGTACGAATTTAACGCAGCATAGGATCTACACTGGAGAACACCCCCCTATTAAACAGCATCGAAGACGACTACTGTTCGCCATGAAGGAAGAGGTTGAGACCCTCCTGAAAGAGATGCAGGAGAATGATGTCATCGAACCCTCGTCCAGTCCTTGGGCCTCTCCCATCGTCTTGGTCCGAAAGAAAGATGGTTCCACTAGATTTGTGTCGGTTACCGACGGTTGAATGAAATCACCAAAAAAGACAGTTACCCTCTTCCACGGAAAGACGACACCTTGGACACTCTTTCCGGACACAAGTGGTTTTCGACCCTGGACTTGAAGAGCGGCTACTGGCAGGTTCAGATACACCCTGATGACCGAGAGAAGACAGCGTTTACAACTGGACAAGGCTTATGGCAGTTTAAAGTGATGCCCTTCGGCCTCTGCAATGCAACAGATACGTTCGAACGTCTTATGGAGACAGTGTTAAAAGGACTCTCTTACGAATCCTGTCTGATCTACTTAGACGATATCATCATCGTGGGACGCAGTTTCGAAGAACATCTAGCAAATCTTAGGAAGGTGCTGCAAAAGCTTAAAGAAGCCAATCTGAAGTTAAGCCCATCCAAATGTAATTTGTTCCGCCGGTAAGTGAACTACCTTGGTCACATCATCTCTTCTGAGGGTGTACAAACCGATCCAGAAAAGGTATCTGCGGTCAAGGGTTGGAGTCGTCCCGAAAACATCCATCAGCTGCGAAGTTTCCTGGGATTCTGCACGTACTGCAGGAAGTTTGTGAAATGTTTTTCCAACATTGCACGACCTTTGCATAAGCTGACGGAGAGCAAGCAAAAGTTTGAATGGTCCAAAGAATGCGAAGATGCATTTCTACGACTGAAGGAGACTTTAACATCAAGGCGCACTTTAACAACACTATACTCTCAGCCTGGAAAATCCTTCATCCTAGACACTGATGCGAGCCACGAGGGCATCGGAGCTGTTTTATCCCAAGAAATTGATTGCAATGAACATGTCATCGCTTACTGGAGCAAATGCTTATCAAAGTCGGAGCAAAATTATTGCGTCACCAGAAAGGAGTTACTGGCCATAGTGAAAGCTGTAGAACACTTCCATCATTACCTCTACGGCCGAAAGTTTCTGCTTCGGACAGATCATGCCTCGTTAACTTGGCTTTTGAACTTCAAGAATCCAGAAGACCAGATAGCCAGGTGGATACAGCGACTCCAGGAATATGACATGGAGATCAAGCAACGAAAAGGATTGTCTCACGGTAATGCAGACGCTTTATCAAGGAGACCCTGTCCTGAGAACTACAATTATTATTCCCGAATCGAGAAACAGTATTGAACGACTAGCCCTACTGCCTATCAGGTGACAGTGACTCCAACATCGCCAGAACGTGATCCATGGAGTGACGACCAAGTTCGAAAAGATCAACTTGATGACCCCGACATAAAACTAATTTTGGAGTTCATCGAGAGTGACAGTCGGCGACCTAGCTGGCAAGACGTTTCCATCTTCAGTCCTGCAACAAAGGGATACTGGGCTTTATTGAACTCGCTCCATTTACGGAACGGCGTGCTGCACCGAAAATGGTAATCTGACGACGGCAAAACATCTAGGTGGCAGTTATTACTTCTCCGATCAAGGATTTCAGATGTTCTGAAAGAAATACATAGTAGTGCGACTGGAGGACATTTTGGTGTCTTGAAAACCCTCAATAAAGTTCGGGAGCGCTTCTTCTGGAGCAAGGCGAAGGATGACGTGGAGAAGTGGTGCCATTCTTGTGACGCCTGTGCGTAAAGGACCGAAGAAAAGAAGCAGAGGGAAGCTACATCTGTACAACGTTGGAGCTCCTTTCGAACGAATTGCGATCGACATCCTGGGTCCTCTACCAAGAACTGCTGATGGGAACAAATACATTCTTGTTTCCATCGACTATTTCACCAAATGGCCGAAGCGTATCCCATTCCAGATCAAGTGGCTACCACTGTAGCAGAGACTCTAGTCCAACATTGGATCTCGAGATATTTAACACCTTTGCAGATTCATTCCGATCAAGCGAGGTATTTCATCTCTGCTGTGTTTATAGGGCCTATGTCAAATTCTCGGAATTGAGAAAACTAGGACAACACCACTACACCTACAATCGGACGGCATGGTGGAGAGATTTAACCGCACAATCCTGAATAATCTCTCGCTTATGGTATCCAGAAATCAACAAGATTGGGACAAGAAGCTACCTTTGTTCCTGCTGGCCTACCGCAGTGCTGTCCACGAGACTACCGGATATGCCCCATCTCAGATGCTCTTCGGACGAGAGCTTCGGCTACCTTGTGATCTCGTCTTCGGTCGTCCTCCGGATGCACCTGCATCGCCTGAGGATTACATCCAGGATCTCCAGCCCCGGTTTGAAGACGTTCATAACTTCGCACGAGAGCGAATCAACATCGCGGCGGAGAAGATGAAGACCCGATACGACACAAGATCTACTGGACATGAATTCAACGAAGGCGACAAGGTTTGGTTATGGAATCCCATCCGACGGAAAGGTCTTTCACCCCAAATTGCAGTCGCATTGGGATGGACCCTATAAAGTCCTTAACCGACTGAATGACGTCGTAGTGAGGATCCAAAAATCACCTAATGCAAAATTTAGGGTTGTACATTATGATCGGTTAGCCCCATACTATGACCATAGTTCATGAGTATTACGTAAGCAACCATGGTTGATAACATAAAAGTTGTAGATAATTTTTGCTTTTAATGTTTAGTAATATTTCTTGTTATTATTGTGTTTCCTGTATATTATTTGTTATTGTTTAATGTGTATATTTTAAACTTGTAATAGAAGTTGGCACCATTTCTTGGGATTGTACTGCCCGGGACGTGCAGTCCTTGGGAAGGGGGCAATATTACAAATTCTGTAAATAGTAATTATTTTTGTGATTAATTTGTCGTAATCTAGCTAAATTAGGCGTTTACTAAATTATCTTTCATCTAAAATTATTGTAGTAACGTAACCTGTAAATAGTTTCCTGTAATGAATATACAGCCCCTATTCATTCGGCTGAAGTATATGGCCCCCCTATTTTTTCATAAATAAGATTTGTGAATGAAAAGAAATAAGAAAGTGTGGAACGGTGTAGCATTTTCTGGAATAGTTGAGAGATCTCTTTCGGTGTGTATAAAAAGCCTTTATGCATGCTAAAAAGTTTAGTTTCGATTGAGAATTTGCACTGAGAGTGATTAGCTCTGTTTAGTGCGAGGCATTTCGCTGTGTTGTTTTTCGTATTTGGAAGTAAATACGTGTGTAACCGTTGAGTTTACTGTGTTGTGTGATATTTGCTTAATTGCTGATGATTAATTTAGCAGTTGTTGACGATCTTTCCTGTACATAGTGTAAATAAATTTCTTGTGTTTTTAATCAAGAACTGTGTCGTCCTTTCAAGAAAGTTGGAAGTCGCACTGGATCCGTTACAATATTAAGTTGATAAAGGTAATGATGATCTTTTCTGGAAATTATTTTTGAGCTCATAATCAAAAACATTGAAAGATAATTTGGTTTTTACTTTTGATAATATAAGAACTGAGGGGGGGGGGATAGAATTAAAAGCATGATTATTTGAATGAAACAGAACATAATTTTTTAAAAATAATTATGTTTCCGTTTTATGTTAAGTGCCCCATTAAAAAAAAAAAAAAAAAAAAAAAAAAAGAGGCAATGTAATTTTTAACATGAAAAGTAAACTTTTGAGCTTTCAATATATGTTATACACCGTCATAAAACCTATCGACACATGATATGGTATCATATATCATTTTCTCGTGAATTTCAACATTAATATTTTTATTTTTTAATTTTAAAAGAAGATAGTAATTATATTAGTTATGAAGTTTAAGCTATTTTATTTCATAATTAATAACATAAAAATTTATACAAATACAAATGCGAGGCCAGCAACAGGCTTTAAGCCCAGCTAAACTGGTCCTAGTCAGTTTATTAGTTCTCAAAGAATATCAATGGCTTTCCTAAAGCTATCTACCGCTTTATACTCGTTACTGCCTCTTCCGGTAAGCTGTTCCAAGTGCCCGCAACTCTACTAAAGCAATAAATTTTGCTTCATACTTTACTCTAAGTTTTACTTTCTATGGATATTTTTGTTTTATTAAAATGCAAAATATTGTGGTGCTCAATTTTAAGATTTTGAAAGCACTGAAAAAAAAAAAAAAGGCTTGAAGTATAATATCAGGAAAAAGCCATAAAAGATAAATTGAAAAAAATTCTTTTAAACTTGGGGAGTATCATTAGAGTTTTCAATCGATATCCATGTATGATTTTTACTAACAGATTATGCATGTATTGCACATTCATATTATATTTTATTTTAAAAAAAAAGTCATATGCAATAGTAGCATCTTATAAACTTTGTTATTATGTTTATTTCCCAAAGGTATTTTGAACAATGGAATTAAACGAGATTGGAAATTAGTAATAAAAATCATTACGTTACTTATAATGTGTTAATTTCTTAAAATTATCATTTATAATTCCAGATTAAGCGAAAATTCTAAAAGCAGAAAATGGGTAAATGGGAGCACTCAAATGCATCCTCATTATTTTCAACCACTGAAATTTAAAAGTTGGTTAATTACACGTCAATACGTGCACTAACTGATTACTTTTAATATCTTCTTCTCACACACTAAAAACAAAGCGAATTTTTTAACAAAAATATAACTCTTATTTCATGAAATAAACAATAAAATAGTGGTGCCATCTAGTGTTGACGAAAGAATTAGCACGTCATGGTCTAAGGCATTGGAAGGCGCGGCTTACAGAATTACCGCTTGGGAACGGCCAATATGCGACGCAGAACAGCAGCGTCGGCGTCATTAGTTTCACGGTTGCAAGTAAGTGATACAGATACTTCAAAGGACAGAGGAAACTAGAGTACTATTCAGTAATAAATACTTTTGTGGCGAGGAATAACAGGAAATATCCAACGTTGTTTAGCACAAATAAACAGATTACAGAATAATCTGTAACAGAATTTCTGTAATCTGTTTATTTGTGCTAAACAACGTTGGATATTTCCTGTAATTGCGCTTTCCAGTCAGTAACTGCAACCGCTGTCATGCAATGAGCGAGACAGAAAGGAGCTGAATGTGATTAAAACAATAAAGATTTGTAAAATTAATTATTATTTTGGGAAATTTGGAAAAATATGAGTGAAGAGTTGCACTTAAAATTTCATTAGTTTCTTCTTGTGATATGGATTGAAAAAAGAATGCGGTTTGATGTTCCACCTAAGAATAATCTCAGCAAATCACTCTCTTACCTATTCATGAAAACAAGTGAGTTTATTTCACATTACCATTTTGTGCATCAATTTCAATCATGTTCTGTGTCTTTTAAGTATTTCATAATTGTCGTAGCTAAACGAGGGAGGGAGGAGAATTTGGTCGGTACCTGATGTAAGCATGAATTTATGGAAGGAGTGGTGGGGCGAATTGAATTTTTTTTTTTTTTTTTTTTTTGAGGAACGGAAACTTATAAAAAAGAAAGTTCCCCAGCTTAGAAGGAACAAGTAGGTAACTGGAAAAAAAAAAAGAAAATAGAGGATGCTAAGAACTCGTATTCGAAACACAACACATTACTATTACTGTGGGAAGGTAAAGATCAGAATCAGCTTTTTTTTCTTTTCTTTTTTTTTTTTTTTTGTATTTTCTTCACGTATTTTACTTTTTTTTTTTGAAGTGCAAGTTTGTTTATATGTTTTCTGCTGAAAATTAAACACAAAAGTAAAACGTTAAATTCCAACATTGCCTTACTGTTTGTGAGAAATCCAAAGCTCATTTTTTTTAAATATCTCAAAAACTCATTTCTGGAAATACTACCCTTTAACTTCACACGACAGACTAATACTTAAGAGTTTCTTACGTTTCATAGCTTATGTTTCGCCAAAAAGTTCAACTGTAAAGGAGAGTTTTGGCTGTAAAATTTCTGTAATTAAAGTACGTATGTTAATGTTTTTAATTTGGTTGGAATCCAACATAACCTGGATTTGTATAGGGAATATAGTATGTTCTCTACACAGATGTATATATGTTCGACATACACGCATGCATATACATATTCTTTGTTTTACATATAGACTAGTTGCATTGCCCGGCTTTGCACGGTCTACCTCGAAAATAAAAGTTATGTCAAGTGACACATGTTCAACAATCAGGCTCGAGCAAAAAAAATTTACTGACAGATTGTGGAAAAATAACCAAAAAGGAAAAAATTGAAATTCTCCAATTATAGCAAAAGACTAAAACAGTCAGAATTTTAATTTGTTCATATTCCAAGAAAAAAAAAATAGCAACAGATCTTTCTTTTCAATCAATTTCTGCATTGCTACAAATTTTAATAAAAACATTGTTCATTCAACAATGACCGTGATCAGTGGGACAGAGAATTGGGGGAGGGGGACAGGGATAAAATACCCCCCAGACACTTTAGTTTTACATTCCAACCATTCCTTTTGCAGTAGTACATTCCAGCCCAGTCGGAGTCGGACTAATCTTGGGGAGGAGTTGGAATTGGTGTCGGAGGTTCTAAAATATCCGGAGTTGGGAGTCGGCTTGTTTTTCTTTGACTCTGCAACCCTAGTAAAGACTGTTTTGACCGAAAAAAACCGTCCAGCAGGGGTGTTCCCATATGCTCCACGTCCCCTGTACTCTCAAACTATTGTCAGACATATAGGGTATACCCTCAAGCTTTAAAAATGTTCATATTACGTATATGATCACATACTAATACTGTGCATAAATGATTACTGGGAGTATACCCTCAGAAAAATTGATGAGAACATCACTACCTTCCACAGATAATTTCTGGCTGCGCTGGTGACCATAATCAACTATGAATTTGTAATTGAAGGCATAAAAAAAATTTAGCATGATATTACTTAAAAACAGTTAATTCATGTTCCAATTGCCTTGGAACATTGGAACAAATTTTATTTGATGCAGAAAAATCAGGGGTTTCTGTGTACATTTTACTCTAATTTTTATGAGCATTGTTTTGTCCTCAAATTCAAAAAATATCATTTTCGGGTCCTAAAATTAAAATTTGAATTGTTCAATCCTTTCTTGGCATTTGAAGGAAAAAAAAAACCTACATTCCTTCTCAGGTGCCCAAGTACCTCCATGTCAAATTTGGTCGAGCTGTAATGTAAACGGATTTGTATGGAACCTACACACATATATCATACGCATGCATCCTATGTTTCATTTATATAGATTAAAATCATCTCTTTAATAACTTGTAAATTAATAAAACTTTATTTTCAGCTGCATATTTATTTTTAAAAAAAGTGTATTAAATTAACTTTATATCTTTGTAAGCATTTAATATCATTTTTTTCTAGTTACTGTGTCATATTTAAATGAGTTTGTAACAGTAAGGTTGACATAATGTGTCATAAAGTTTAAGAAAAGAATTTGAAAATTTAAATCAAGATTCTGAGTGCTTTCTCTTACATTAAGATCACTTTGAATGTGCTATTATTAGTTATACTATGGTACTATGCTATAAACATCATTTATTGTACATAAAAATATATGTTTGTTTATCAATTGTTGAATACAGTAGACCCTCGTTTTACACGGGGGTTACGTTCCACAGAAATGCCGCGTAAATTAAGACATAATATTGTAGTCTATTCAGTAAATTACCGCCCATTTTCCTATGCCGGGCTGATGAGTGCTAATAAGCACGAAACTGCAGTCCTCGGCTGGAAATGACTGAGCTGGCGATGTATTTCATGAATATTGTAGTGTTTAAATTAATGTAAGGTTCGATAGATGAAAAAAATACTCCTTTGTAGTGATAGATAAACATTTACAATGAGTTTGATTTGTAGTATTTATTTTTATACATATGCACAATGTGCTTGCAAAACACATGAATTTACTTAGTGTTTATAAAAAACAAGCTGGGGATATTTTTTTTAGCCATTAATTTTTTTTCTATGTAGTTTTTTACAGGGGGGCATCAACACTTCCATGATCATTTCCCTGGTGGGTTCTTCATTCACTAACAAATCAGAAAGATCATTGGTAGTTGTCAAGGAATGTTTTAAAATTTTTTGTGTTAAAGCTTTTGTTTGTGTGTCATCGATGACAGTATCCTCGTTAATTTCATTCTCACTTGTCACTTCTAAAATATCTTCTTCCAGTGAGCTCTGCATTGTGTGAGTTAAATAATTTAACTTCTGGAAAGAGCTCTGGAATTGATCGCAAAAAATGTCTCCGGGGCACCTAAGCTCTCTTATTAGCAGTCCAAAATACAGTTTGTTACATATTATCTGCAATCTCAGAAGTTTGGATTTTGAAAAAGATGAAAATTTGTTTACAATAGCACACCAGCGTAAAATCAAAACTCATCTGCGTAACATAAAATAAAGGTGTCAAATCTTAAACCGGGTAAAATAAACCCGTGTAAAAAGAGGGTCTACTATATTTAAATTCGTTGTTTCCATTGCCAAATATGAATGGCAGAACCGAATATTTGATTTGCCTGCTGGAATAGACAGCAAACCAAATACCAGCCAAGTATTCGGTGCATCTCAAATTAATACGCACTTTTACCAGTCTAAAACTTATTAACAAGAGGAAGTACCTTTTCTATGTAAATACAGTTACAAATACAGAAGTTTACCTTGTTAAAACAAACTTGAAAAGACTTTTCAACTTAATTCATCATAACCGTAGTTTGTCTTATCCGAAAAACAATAAATACCATGACTGGTAAATACAAGATGACGGGATCACAAACGTTGTTCGTCTCAGCAGTAATTTGTTTCAAGCACGTTCTAGTTAATAAAGTTCGACTATGATATTTGAAACAGTAAAGCAAATTGTTTGTATGATTCCAAGCATTGAATTGAAAATGGTTGTGTAGTCTAACTTTGTATTTTCTACTTTCGTAGAACAGGTTCTCTAAAAATGGAGTTATCTCTTTCAAAATGGGCCATGTGGTCATTTTAGTGGAACTCTTCTCTTGACGACCTCATAATAAAATTTCTAACCGTACAGTATCAATCAAAAAATTAATTTTTCTCGAAAAAATATAATTTTATCTATGTGTTTACTTCTCTACCTACCTCAAAAATTTCTTGCACTACTTTTTAAATAATCATGAGCTTGATTTAGAAACAGGCTTTTGAGTTTTTTAGATAAATATTTTTCATAGTTACTATGGCAGGGAGAGAAGTTACCACACATTGGCTTTCTTAACTAATCAAGTTACCTCTTTAAAACCCTTTTTTTAAAAAACTTACATTTCTAAGCTGAAATTACTATGCTGATATTGTTCTTCACTTTCTCTTCCTTTGTTGGGGTAAATGATATTAGGAATAGTTGAAGTAAATTTTCGGTGAGACCATACCTAGATAAAACGTAAAATTGACTGCAAACTCAAATAATTTCTAACAAATAAATTGTCTTAATATGTATAGCAAAGGAGAGTAAGAGAGGCATGTTTCAGTTGTTTAAATTTAACAAAATGAAAGATGTTAATGGGTTATATTTATACATGGAAAGCATAATGAGGTGTCATTGTTTTAAGCTAGCTGTTCGAATTTCAGACTGACTTAGCAATGAAAAAAAAATGACTACTTTAGTAGGGTCGTGGGCACTCTGAACAGCTCACTGGGAGAGACTGTAATGAGCAGAGGGCCATTGATCTTCATTATGGATCACGGGCGCCCATATGGGGCGGGGGGGGGGGCGAAGCCCCCGGGTTAGAAATTAGAACTTTCCTTGCTTTTAGCACTTTTTTCTTTGCAAAAATGAAAAAACATTTCTTCTCCAGCCATTAATGAATGAGTTATTAAAAATATAAAATTTTAATAACTCTAATCTGTACTGAAATCGGTTTCTATGGGGAAAATATCCTGCTAAACCACGGGGAAAATATCTGAGCATCCTTCCCCTTAAAAGTTTGCATATGGGTGCCTATGTTATGGATTAATAAACTGAGGAGGACCAGCATAGCTGGGTTCTGAGCCTGTTGCTGGTTGTCACATATGTATTTGTAAATTTTCTATAAGGTTATATGCAATTGGAGTAACGCTATGACCTGCAATATTTCCAGTGACAAATTTATTCTGTGGAGACATGACAACTTTTTGCTTTAGGCAGGAGGCTCCTGCTTTTGTGTTGAATTTCTGGCCTCTTGCCACTATAGTTGAGGCAAATCTTACCTGGTAGCATTTCGAAGGTTACACAGATCCTAATCACAATCACAGCATTACGACATTGCCAGGTTAGGTTTACCCCAACTGCAGAGAATTTTCTTCTACTTTTAAGGAATTAAAAAGTTGCTGAATATTGTGACTGCTAAGAGAACAGAATCACAAATGTTTTTTTAGTTTCTCGTTCATCTTTGCCATGAAAATTTTGACAATCTAATGACTGTTGAAGCAAAAGATTGTTTGTTGAATTAGAACTATGCATTTTTGAAGAAAGAATCTAACAATTTCAAACAAAGATTAACCCTTTTGTCAATTTTTATTTGTAAAAGGTTTTTGCCGGTTACTATCTGATAACACATTTCTCTTTTTTTTTTTGTTCCTAAAGGTAGCACCAAGTATGAAATCTTAATTTTATTGCAAAAATATATTGATTTTTGCTGTAACTGAAGATTTTCTGTACATTCAATTGCTCGATGGAGGAAAAATTTTTGTAGTAGTAATCTTTAAAAATTATAAATATGGCATTAAACACTATTTTATTTCAAATTTTTAAATCATCCTTCAAAAACTGTTCACCTTTATGAATGTTATATCTAGTGAATCGATTTTTCTGTAATTAATATCTAAAAAAAAGTGTACATTTATCAATATTGTACTAGCGTTCATCGTGTATCGAGGTATAAAACTTTCTCCTACTTTTTCCTTTTGCTTCTCCTACTTTTCTATTTTGTGAGATTGGTCTGCCATGTCGCGACTACGAGGTGCTCTGAAGGGGATGCAAAATGCACATGACAAATGTTTTACATAGCTCTGTGATTATCAAAGCGGCTCCAAAAAGACAAATGTTTTACATAGCTCTGTGATTTACAAAGCGACTCCAAAATACCAAAATACATTGCAATGTTTGAGTACAGGTGTTAGGAGATGGCACACATAACATCTTTGGAATGATTTCAGTACGTAAAAACAGAAATAATTTTATAAAATCTGCAACGCAGGTACTTATATATTTTAAATATGTCAAATACACTTAAGTGTAATAAAGACTTAATAAGAGTTCATAAGACATTCAGTTCCCAGTTTGGCATTATCTTCTTTTCCTTGGAGAATTTCTAAGAATAATTTGGAGGATCAACTAGAAAACCTTTATTTTTTATATTTTTGGATATTTCTGAGAATTTTCTGTTTGTCAATACTTGTAAAATCAGAGTTTCTTTCAACAAATTTACAACTTTCCAATAGCAAATTGGCTATTCCATTAATCTGGCTCGGCTGTAAATAATGCCTTTTGATGCAACAGCGCCAGTTTCTTTTTGTTCATTTTATTTGAAGAAAAAAAAGAACGATTTCGACTTAAGGAGTTACGTTAGCAAAGAATACCCTACATAGGCGGATTTAGGACTGAGTTCCTGGGAAGGGGGGGGGAGCAGGATTTTTTTTTTTTTTTTTGAGCAACATTTTAATTGCTCCCTATTCCCATGCTTTTGTCTATTTCCTGTGATGCATAAGTCCATGCTTTACTTTTTGTGTGTCGTTTTCATTAATGTGTGTTTTCATGCTGTCCTTTTCGAATGGACCTTAAGAGAGGGAACTGGTATCAAGAGAGTGACGCAGGACTCCTTTTTAAGTGGGAAATAGAATATCTCCAATTTTAGGGGTCCGGGGGTTTCTCCCCCAGAGGAAATTTTGTAAAATGGATATAAAATTCTGCATTTTGAAGCCTTATAAAGGTTAATTGGATAGACATAGAAATTGATAACTAGATTATACAGTCGTACAGTATTGTTCAAACTTTAAGAAACAGCCATTTTAAGTTTGAGAGAAAAAATAAACTATAGATTACAACAACCTTTATTATCATTACAACAACCCTATCATTTACAACATTAATTATCATTACAACAAACTTTTTTTACCATGTATAGCCTGGAGCAAAGGAGAGTCAGGGGACATGATTCAGTTATTTAAATGTATCAAAATGAAAGTTTACCCCTTCAGGCCGGGTGGCATGATCAATAAAGCGTTGGTCTCGTAAATGGGGTTCTCGGCTTCGGTTCCCCCTGGTCGAAGCACCTCTGTGTTCATTAATAGTGACTGGAACACGTTAAGTATGTTCGTTGTCAAAGTCCTCCAAGTTCCCATTTCAAATCCATACTTCTGGGAGTGCTTGATCAAGGGTTGCTCCGCTCCTGGTCTGGATGGATAAACTTTTGTTTTGAATGCTCTACCTGCCGGTTTAAACAAGTATACTAAGTATACTGCCGTGTACATCAGGTAAACGGTAGTATCTGCAGAAATGAGTTTTTGATATATTTGAAGAAATATGTGGTGGATTCAATACTAAGAACAGGAAAATGTTGGAATTAGTCTTTTTTTTTTAGCGGAAACCAATAAGCCAGCTTGTACAATAAAGATAACGTGAAATAGATAACAAAAATGCAGAAAAAAATTAAAAATTTGCAGGCTATTTAAAGAGTGTGCTTGCAATTTAGTTAAAAAAAATGGGTATTACAGTCGACTCCAGCTACAACGTGATCCGACTTGCGCGAAATGGCTATAACGCGAGTTATTCGCAGGAGCAATGAATTTTAGAGCCAAAGCGAATTTCTCACTCTCAACAAGAATTATTTGGAAAGGAATCGTGATGCTTAGTTTCGGCTTTATTATTGACTACTATACTAAACATTGACTTAGTGAATGTACTTTAATCTTTTCAGCATTACGGACTGCGCAAGTTCCCACACTACGCACTATAAACATTGCTTTATTAGTGTGTATATATCACAATTCCTCATTTTTCATTTATTTAATATAAATATGAACGGTGGTGAAATATTGTGGCACCTAGGCACGCTGTTTCATCATCTAAAATGTGAAGATGAAAACAAAAAGCGACATTTTAAGACAAAGTAAAGATTCTTGATACGCTTGAACAACTAGAAAGTGGGTTGAAGGTATAGCACGACAATTAGGTATGAGTGAATTTTTCATACGTATGATTACAATTCAAGAGCAAGCAATTCGTATAAGTCCAGAACTTAGTTTTAATATGAAGCTAGCAGAGTTAGTGTTTCAGCAAAATGCAAACAATATGAAATTGGAATCTGATCTTCTATTGTAGATTATAGAGACCCTCAAAGAGGGGTGTTACCTAGATGTAAGTGTTATAAAAGTAAATGCGAAGCTACTGTATTTAAAAATATATTGGAATGACTATCTAATTGCGCAGCATAAATAATCATATTCGATTTTTAAGTTGTAAATGTAACTTATTGTCTCTACTGTATAGTACTCTAACAGTGCAGTGCTTGATTATTACTACATGCTGTACGTACTGTACTGATTTATTTTTATGTCTTTCTCTCCCATTGATCATTGATTTTGTACATCGTAACAGTATTTTATGTTGAATAATGCAGCTTTTTTTAAAAACATGGTAAAAATTCAGCTCTTTACGTAAGAAACGGTAATATATAGTTAAAAAATGGTCAAAAAGAGTTTAAAGGGTGCTTTAAAATATCTAAAATGATTGGGTATGTTAATAAAAAAAATTATATACACAACATTTTTCCACAACGCGAAATTTTGACTTACGCGAGGAGTCTTGGAACGCATCACGCGTGTAAGTCGGGATCCGACTGCATGCATCAGAAGGGGAGAAGGAGGGGAGATTTTTATTTATTCAAAGGACTTTTTTTAAAATTCTTTTGGGAATCGCCGTGCAGGTACTGCTAGTCTTATACAAATTTACATATAATTTTATTATAACATTTATGTCCAATTTTAAAGAATGTTGTGGATTTTACAAAAAAGATATTATGTCCGCTACAGGAACATGTCACACCCGCAACGCTTCACAACTATATATTTAAAATATTAATCATTTTTGTATCTGTAATTCAAAGTACCTTGATAAACAATTTTTAATGCAAAATTTCATATATTGCCTATAAGCGATGTTATTTTGCTACTGCATCATTTCAGAAGAAATTCATAAAAATACGTTAGAAATTTACTTCAGCAATTAAAGTGCTTTTTTTTATATTAAAGCCTGGGAATTTACAAAAAGAACCTTTTGTTTGGCAGAGTATGGTACTATATTTCCTGGTAATATTATTTTTATTACTTTTTCCCCTAGTAATATATTTTCGTGTCAACTGTCACATTGAATGATTCATATTATTTCAAACACATATGGACAGCCAATCTGTTATTCAGCTACAAAATTTCACAACTTTTTACCTGTTGTCATTAGTAATTTTTTCCGACAATAATCTAATTATTTTCATTATTTTCAGCAGCAATATGCATTAGGTGACATCAGACTTCAACAAGTGTGGTATTAAGTTTTTCCTCCAACACTACAACTTTTCTCCTGCTCATCTGAAGATTTTTATCAAAATAAGGGTCTCGAGAAGTCCACGTAGAGCACAGTTAACTTACATTTTAAAACTTAAGATGAAGAGTTTTGTATCCTTAGCTGAATCAGCCATTTAGAACAAGGCTTTCCGACTCATGTACTGAAGTGCTAGCTGCTAAAAGCTCAGAATCTTGTCTGTAACATAGCGAATAATTATGTCCAATGCTGCATACATTCAAATCTGACATTAGCGGTCTTTTTTACCTGTACTCATCGAAATATCAATAAAAAATTCTTTTGCTGTTTCTCCATGAACCTATTAAGGAATTACAACGAAACGTATTAACAGTTACGCTTTTTACAAAAGTTGGTTTATTTCGTTTGCCATGCCAAATTGTTCCTCGTTGTTGAACACGGTGATAGTCAACTAAACTAATAATGTCTAGAGTACTCGCATTTGAAATTTTAACTACAGTTTTGTTTATTTTTTTGCTGGCAAAAGGATAATGCCAAAAACATTGCTAGTCATCAGAGGTATACGTGTTTCGTGACATTCTGCTACTAAGGATTTCGAAGTTTGTTTTCTAATAAAACATAAATCTGCAAAAGATTGCTTTTCAAAATTTTTGTATATTTTTTGTCCAATAAACAAGAAAATACGCTTGAAAAATACTCAACTCATGTAGTTTCTAATGGAAGGGCATTTCAAAGTAATTGACCACTGATAGCAAATTTAAAAATTCATCTTTAGGAAAGTTAAGTCTTGTGAATTTTGTGCATACGCACTTGCATTAGTCGGCAGTGGCGTATCAGTTGGAGATCCATGTTGGTAAGAAGCAGAATTCATGTCAACTTTGTTCAATGACATTTTCTTCCGCTTCACCGCTTGAGAGACATTTGAGAGTTTACACTGGTGAGAAGAAACCCTATTCATGCGAACATTGTTCAAAGACATACACTCAATCTTCACATTTAAAGAGACCTATGAATGTCCATTCTGTTGAAAAACCCAGTTCGTGTGACTATTGATCTGAAACATTTTCTAATCCTGCGGACTAAAGTCGCCATTTGAGGCTCCATACTGGCGAGAAGCCCTATTCGTGTGACTATTGATCTGAAACATTATCTAATCCTGCGGACTAAAGTCGCCACTTGAGGCTCCATACTGGCGAGAAGCCCTATTCGTGTGACTATTGATCTGAAACATTTTCTAATCCTGCGGACTAAAGTCGCCATTTGAGGCTTCATACTGGCGAGATGCCCAATTCGTGTGACTATTGTTCAAAGATATTTTCTGATGCTTCAAGCTTAAAGAGACACGTGAGAATTCACACTGGTGAAAAGCCCTATTCGTGTGACTATTGTTCGAAGGCATTTTCAGAGGCGGCATACTTAAAGCGACATTTAAGGGTCCACACTGGCGAAAAACCCTATTTGTGTGACCGTTGTTCTAAGGTGTTCACTCAACTTTCAACTTTAACGAAACATATAAGAATCTGTACTGGTGCAAAAGTAAAACCCCATTTTTGTGAATGCTGTTCAAAGGCATTTTCTCGGGTTTCTGACCTTCAGAGGCACGAAAGAATCCATTCTGGTGAAAAGCCATATTCATGCGACTGTTGCTCTAAGGAGTTTTCCAGCGGCTCAAGCTTAAAGAGACATTTGAGAGTTCACACTGGTGAGAAGCCCTATTCGTGCGAACATTGTTCAAAGACATTTTCTGACAATTCAGATTTTAAGAAACACGTGAGAGTTCACACTGGTGAAAAGCCCTACTCTTGTGACTATTGCTCAAAGACATTTTCTGACGCTTCAAATTTAAAGCAACACAAGAGAATTCACGCTGGCGAAAACTCGTATTCGTGTGAATAATGTTCAAAGAGATTGTATGGCTCGTCAGATTCTAAGCAACACAAGAGAGTTCACGCTGGCGAAAACACGTATTCGTGTGAATAATGTTCAAAGAGATTGTATGGCTCGTCAGATTCTAAGCAACACAAGAGAGTTCACGCTGGCGAAAACTCGTATTCATGTGAATAATGTTTAGAAGCGTTCTCTTACAAATGGAGCGTGATGAGACAAAGAAGAAATACTGGTAAAACACTTTATTTGTATTTACATATGTTGATAGCTGTTTTCTCGTGTCAATTACCAGTCAACTCACTGGCGACTACAATATGGCAAAAAATGTTATTCTTCGCATTTTTGTTGAGCAACATCTTCTCAACGCGTTACGAGAATCAGACAAAACTGTTACTCAGAAAAATCGCCGCTATTGTAAGTTTGACATCACGTTGTTTGCTTTAATCATCTCGAAAAAGTAAGCAGAAATGAAGACCAACTAAGGTCATGTAATTTGATGGCAATCACTCGAGCCGGACGATTTACTTCAAGTAAGCAACGACTTCCGCAAAAGCAAGTCCGACACTTGCCCTGGCCCCACCATTTGGTAGGCCCCGAATACTGTTGTAAACAGATTTGTACTACAGTGCGATATGAACATGTTTCAAAATACGAGCTTATCCGCTACATCTCGATTTATTGATGAAGTTAACACTGTTATACTCTTTGAGTATTTCACCTAAGTACTCCAGTGATTACATTTGAGGAGGTATGAATCAAAATCACACATATCTAGTTTCAACAAAATTTGCTTTAGTAGCCAATTTTTGGATAAAAGTGATTAAACACAAAATTTCCAGATTATTAATTCCCATCATTTAGGGGTTTTTTGTGTAAAAAGAATAAAATAAACCTTTGTGTTTCTTCTGTGTTAGTCTTTAGTCTGTGTGTGCGTTTTTTTCACTAGTCTTAATTATATCACAAAGACTTAAATATTACTGGATAGAAGATTTATATACTTTTTTGAATATTAAGGGGACACAACCTTATGTATTTAAATTAATACATTGTGTTTACATATAGAAATGAAAATATGTATTGAATGTACCATCAAGTGTCCTACATAGCACTCCCGAAACCCGTGTAGCGCAAAGAGTGGCACAACAGGTATGAGGGTGCATGCTCTGATAAAATAAGAATTAAAAATAAAAGAAAATAGAGACGAGACAAAAGCTTGCGAAACAATCTGTGCTGCACAGCGTGATTTTTATGTTATATACCCAGTATATAGTTGAAATTTTGTTTATCAATTATTGCCCTGGGCACAGCCAGCAATTTCACTAGGCGTTATTACAGTAGAAATATATACGTACGCTTTGAAATAAGGTAAAACACCAGTAGTGGCCACTTCAAGTTCACTTTTGCTCTTTAAAGATAGGAATGAAAAATAATAACGTGGTTTTTTCTGTTGGTACTTAATGTAACTATCATATTGAATCAATTGCAATCGTCAGTTATTTGAATTTCAAGTAAATAATGTAGACTCGATGTAAACTCAAGTGGTGTTTTAATTTGGCGGACACTTGGCAATATATCGCCAGTCTTTTGGTCACCAAGTTTTGTCGCCAATTTGGCGACAAGTTCGGCGATTTTTTTTTAAAATCTGGTTTCAATTTGGCCATTGTTGGTGATATTTAGAGAGTAAACTATTGAATCACATTAAAAGCACCAATAATAAGAGAATGACATTAAATTGGAGTAAAAGGAAGTCGTAATGCACGCATCAGCTCGTGTAATTCGAAATTTCGCGTTGTGGAAAAATATATGCATATAAATTTTTCGAAGCATCCAAATACTTTTAGACACTTATAAACACCCTTCAAAATGCTCTAAAGCATTCCTTAACCATACACTACAGTTTCTTGAAAAAGGAATTGAACTTTTACTGTATTTGAAAAATAAAAAACTGTTACTCAAAATGAAATATTTTAAGCTACTCAAAATGAATGAACAATGGAAACAAAAGACAGAAAATAAAACAACACTATACGCACAGCATGTAATAAAATTAAAATGATGCACTATAATAGTACTGTACAGTAGATACGGTAACAATAGTTAAGAGTTAAAAAATGAAGATAGTGATGATTTATACTCCATTAGCGGATCATTATTCTTAACTTATACGTTTTTAAATACGGTTGCTTCGCCTTTTTTTTTAGGTTTCAATTTGTGGCAAAATCTCCTCTTCCTGATCTCTTTATTTATTTACAATACAAGAGCAGCTTCCATTTTCGTAATATCTACTTTGCTAGATGGCTCTGTAAGCTTCGATATTGAAACTAAGTTCTGAACTTTTGCGGATATCGTTTTGTTTTGACTTTTAATTTGACGTATGGCATATTCATTAATACTTATTGTCGCGCTACCATCGACGTTTTGTAGTTGTTCAAGCATATCGAAAATTTTAGCCTTTTTAAAAAATTTTATCAGAATTTTTTTTTTTCCTTCCCATCTTCATGAATTTTAAATGAAGGTGGTGCTAAGGTGTCATTGTGCTTCATCAACTTTTATATTTAGAATGTAAAAAATAAAGACAGTTGAGCCCGCTTACTAGAATATCGGTTGAAAGAATATCCCGCCTAATAGAATGCATTATCAATGTACCAAACCAATGTAATCTATTATTTTTCTTCCTGGTTAGTAGAATATCCCACTTATTATAATATTTTTTCGTGGCGAAATGGTTATTTGATGTAGTAGACTAGTTTGTTGTGGGAACTTTGGCTGTCAGTGATGCTTAAATGGATGTAATAACATTCACGAAATCAATATTTAGTACAATCGAGTCTCCACTTACGCGATGGAGGCGTTCCAAAACCCCTCGCGTAAGTCGAAATTTCGCGTTGTGGCAAAGGGTATGAAAACGACGTTTTGATAAACATAAACAATTATCTTAAGACACTTGTAAACACCCTTTAGACTCAAAAAATCAGTAATCCAACGTCATTAAGCACAAAAATTGCAAAAAAATTGCAGACACGTGTTTCGGTGTTACAAGGAACACCTTTTTCAATGCAAAGAGGTGTGAGCTTCTGGATGAAAAGTCATCCGAGAAAAGTTGTGCTTAATGACGTTGTATTACTGATTTTTTGAATCTTCAGCACAAAGGTATTTATTCGTTACCCTTTAGACTGCTTTAAACCATTCCTTAAGCATATAACAATGTTTTCTACATAAAGAACTGAACTTATGCTGCATTAAAAAAAACTTACGTTACTTAATATACAATACTGTTATCATGTACAAAATGAATGATCAATAGGAGGAAGAGACTAAGTGCAATACTGCATGTACAGTGTGCAATAATTATTATAACAAGAAAATGTCATGCTATTACACTATTCTGCAGTGGATAAAGTAATAATGATTACTATAACTAAAAAACTGAAGATGATGATGGTTGGTACTGTGAAACTTATCCCATCGATAGGAATGTTGTTCTGCATATCGAGGTTCTTCACTTTTTTTTAAAGGAATTTCTCTTCCCTAGCTTAAGCTGACACAGCACGCTTAGGAATGTTTACTATTTCAAATTAACTTTTACATTTAGAGTGGGAAATACGGAGTAGTGTTATTTGTATCCACTATCGAAGCGATGATTTGACTAGTACTGTGTTTGAACTTCCGCACTTCAGTGATGCTAAAGGGAGGAAATTCTTTCACGAAACTGATATTTAGTAGGACTCGACCGATGCATCGGCGCCGATGGTTCAACAATTTAGGCGTCGGCATCGGCGGCCGATGCTAACTTGCAGGAAACATCGGCCCATCGGCCTTAAAAACATCGAAAAGCCGATGGAATTGGCCGATGTTTTCGAAAAAAAAAAAAAAAAAAGACCTTTGCTGTTTTACTTTTTAATGCAAAGTAAAGGGAATTATTGTTTTCATATAAAATTGTTCGATCGGGCGTTCAAAAAGCCTATTTACTCATTTTTTGTGACTATTAATTACTTATTTCAATACAAAACTAATACAGCGTCTCAGACTAACGATCATTTGATGATACACTCTATAGCAAAAAAAATTGACGTACCAAGAAGGAGTAATCCGATTGAGACGAAAATTGGTGGATAGGAAGACAATGCACAGAATAGCAAATGATTAAATTCTTAGCTCAATTGAGTAATTTTTGTCAGAGTTACAGTTACAAATTCAATAAGGTATTGACCCGCCTCTAGCCTAGATACAAGCTGAAGCATGACGTGGGAAACACCGATAAAGATCCCGGAGGTTGTCTTGCGGTATTTCCGGCCAAATTCGCTCCAATTGTCGGACGAGGTTATCAACATTTCTTGCCAGATGCAATCGCCATCCCATCATATCTCAGACATGCTCGATGGGATAGAGATCTGACGATCTGGCAGGCCACGGAAGAGTTTGACAAGCTTTCAGACAGTTCATAGCAACACATGCCATATGTTATCTGGCATTGTCCTGCTGAAAACCAGTCGAGGGTAACGCAAAAAGAACGGCAACAAAACAGGTCGTATGATGTCGTCGACATATCACTGTGCAGTAAGTGTACCTCTGATTACGACCAAAAGGGTCCAGTTATCAAAGGAAATAGCACACCAGACAATAATGCCTTGTTGAGGGCCAGTGTGGTGTGCAAAAGTGAAACCAGGATCCCTCCTCTGCCCTGGGTGTCTCCAAACACGTCTTCGATGATCGTCATGACACAGTTCAGGGGTGATTGTGTTCCGGTATTTTACCGGATTTCCGGTATTTTCATCTTGAGTTCCGGTATCTTCATCTTCGAAAATACCGGAACTTCTATATTTTCAGAAAAACCCACTTTTGTAAAATTTAGGGCGATTAATGAAATGCCAAAAGTCCAAATTGCAGACGTTTTGTTTGGTATAAATCTTAAGCTACGGTCATGGTTTTTAAACTCTATGGTAATTATCGAAGAACAGCTGGAGCTGGGGTGGGGGATTGAATAAAGGCTAGATAAGAAGAATCCTTGAAAAATTTTAAGAAATGAGAAAAATTAAAAGAATTTAATTCCCACCATGCACATGGACGTATTAAGTCCAATTAAAACTTCGAGTTTTAGCCCCAACAAATAATTATGTATATAAATTATTTATATACATAATATAATGTGTACATACACGTAATGTATATATATATATGCCCATCAAAACACTTTTTCTTCTTGGGAAAAAAAGTTCAGGTATTTTTTCATGGAGTAACAATCACCCCTGACAGTTGGAAGCGAGATTCGTCGCTAAAGACTATGCATCCCTAATCGGCACCATTCCAACCTGATCGAGCCATGCACCACTGTAATCTGGCTCGGCAGTGTGCAGGCGTCAGTGGCAGGTGGCGTAACGGTCGGCGCGAGCGTAGATTTCGTTGTCCCAACCGTCTGTTAATGATCATGATGGACACTGGTGTTTGGGTTGAATGTCTGATGGTTCATAGAGATGAAGAAAGCACTGTGACAGCTGATCGGACAATCACTCTGTCATCATGATCTGTTGTGACCCTAGGTCGACCGCTAACATCCTGACGCTGAACTCTGCCATTTTCCTTCCATCCTTGCCAGCGTCTTCGAATCGCCACATCGCTTCGACTCAAATGACGAGGGATTCTCCGATTTGACCAACCGGCCTCTTTCAATCCAATGATGTGACCTCGTTTAATCTCTGACAGTTGCTCGTAATGAGCACGAACCATGCGACGAGGCATTTTTCAGTTGTTGAAAGGTAATCTGAATCTCAATCAGACCGAAAGTTTTAACAACTGTTGAAGAACTGCTCTTTATATACATCTACTGGATGCGCAGTTTCGATGCGCTGGAGATCAAACTATTCATTCATTGGACACCAAATTTTAATCATTTGGCCATCTGGTCGAAACAATCATGCATACAAAATTTCAAAGCAATCAGATGATTGCTTCTTGATACGTCGATTTTTTTTGTTATAAAGTATATATTGCCGAATTGGAGACCATGGAAACAAATATGAGATGGCGAAATCGGTTTTTGTGTCATTTTTGTTAGATTCCCGTTGAACCGACGGTAATTTTTAGAACTCTTGCGTGCCCCCCCCCCTCCTCCCTGTATTTCTGAAATTAAACTCTAGTTACACTTCTGAGTTGTTTAAAACTAACACCATTCATAAAATTAGAGATTTTTTATTGTTTAGGACGAATTAAGAGCATTTATGTAAGAAATTGAATAAAGACGTTTTGAATAGTGACATAATTCGGAAATCAAAGGGACTTTTGAATTTTTTCTTCGGAAGTGCTGAAGTCGGGGCCGTGGTAGCCCGATCGGTAGAGTGTCGGATTCGGGGCCGGAGGGTCCTGAGTTCGAACCTCGATGGTCGAAGATCCACCGTCGTCATTAAAGGGGACTGGGCGACGTTAAATATGCTCGTGATCTCAATGTCCTCCAAGTGAAACGATACCTCTGGGGGTGCTAGCACCAGGTAGCTATTAGCTCCTGGTCTAGTTCTAAATTCTCATTAACTGTTCGATCCGGTGATGGTGCTGCCATCTATCGGTATAAAAAATAATGGAGGCAAGGCACTTAGTATGCAGTTCTCGACATAAATACAGTTGTAGTCAGCTGTGATTCGGAATCGAATCGAAAGTGCTGAAGTCGACTCAGAAACTCTTCCGAGGCGTTGGTGGTAGCGGTTCTCTACGAAACAAATGAGGCCGAAGTTGGGAACGAAGTTTAATGTTGTGAGTTACTCCAAATTCAGAGGGTGCCTTCCCCCTCCCGCCCCTCCCTCGTCGTTTCAAGCATTTCTTAAACATTTAGCGATTATTTACTTTGCTCAAGAAGTGTCATTTTGCGTATTTCTCATTCTTGTTTCATCTTTATTTCGTAATGCGCCATCTTTTTTGCATCATTTATAGCGATCGATTTTGTAAGTAACTATTTTCATGTATTTTTATAAAATCAATGAACGAGTTATTTTCGTTTCATCATATTTTTAACAATATGTTATAGAAAAGTTTCAAGGATTTTCTATTACGCATTTTTTTTAATTTCAGCAAATTATTGTTAAATTGAAAAAATTAATTTAAACTTGTTTGTAGTGCTTCATAAAAGATTTTAAGCAATCAAATTGTTCAATATTATGTGTGCAAACATCAGATCAAGTAGTTTATGTATTCAGTTATTATTAACTTGGAGTAAATATCGAGTTTGTTTATTGTAGCTGTGTTTTAAGAACCTCACTCTTTTCATGGCTATTTCTTTTTTCAGAAAAATTTATGTCACTGTTATAACTTTTATGAAAATGCAAATGTTTCTATTCATAAATTTTAAATAAGTATAAAAATATTCCTATTATGATTTAGTATTGTAATTTATCTCTTACCTTTTTTATTTAATTTCATGACTAAAAAATGTCTACGTGCAATCTTTCCACTTTAATTGCGTAATTTGTTGACGGTTTCAAATTTTTATTCTTATTTTTTTTTTGAATGATTAAACAACATAATTTAAAGTTTTTTTTAAAAACTATATATAGTGCACATAATCCATACATTATTACAATATTGCTGAAATCTTAGTTATATGTTCAATTAAAAAAAACAAAACAAATAAGTTGGTTATTAAACAGTGTCTTTGTTTTTCTTCCCCCCTTTTTTTTTGGCTGTTGTTCTTTCTCTATCATCATACAAGAGTCAAAAAAGAGAAGCATAACTACATCCTATATATATTGTACGTAGTACGATCCAAAATTTCGGGGACAAGCTGTATGAAACTTCACCCAGAATAGTTCACATTACCGAAGCACATCCACCTTCAAAGAGTCACCTTGAGGGACTTTGTACTCTACCAGTGCTCATATAATTTTTGGAAACACTCCTAGAAGCCTTTTTCGCAACCTACTATATGATGCAGCTTTATCTTCTCCTGACGGAAGAAAGCGGTGTCGATGCAAATGTTTTTTTGCTGGGAACAAGTAAGGGTCACACGGAGCTAAGTCCGACGAAACGTTAAGTTATTTGTTTGTCTTATCAGAGCATTGATCAATCAAACCGTGCATCCTCAACATGAAAGTCGCCTTCTTTCCCAAGATGAAGTGAAAGCAGCAGCGCAAGAGGCCTTACAGGAGGTTGCGAAAAATGGCTGCCAGGAGTGCTTCTAAAAGCTAGGTATACGAACGTTGGCAGAAGTGAATAGTTGTTCAAGGTGATTATTTTGTAGATAAATGTGCTTCGGTAATGTGAACTATTCAGGGTAAGGTTTTATACTGCTTGTCCTCGAACTTTTAAATCATACTATGTACGTATGAGTTTTCAACTTACTTCTGAGTGACGCAAGTTTACGCGTATGAAGACATCACAAGAGAACTGGCGATAATTAACGGAGGAGGTGTTCAAAATGGATATTTTGGTCATCTATATGTTCTTTGGTACATATGCGTGTACAGATGTGCCGAAAAAACTTATGAAGTTTAATTGGGTGATCGTAGAAAATAGGTCAACATTTGATTTTTTTTTTTTTTGATTACAAGTCCTTATTCGTAGAAAGGAAGTAAAGTGAAATGATTAAATGATCCTTTAAATTCCTTATAATCTTATCAATTTATTTCCATTAGATTTTTTTTTTTTTTGTTATCGGCCATCGGCCATTGGCAATCGGCCATTTGGAGGAAAACAATCGGCAATCGGCCAACAATCGGCATCGGCCCATCGGCCAAACCATGCCATCGGTCGAGCCCTAATATTTAGTAGCCAGTCTTGAAGATGATACTACACGTAGCGATTCCTTAGCGAAAACGGTCATGTTCCGGGCGAGAAATTCACGTTAGCTCTAAAATTCATTTCTCGAAAAAAAAACTCGCGTTATAGCCGTTTCGCGTAAGTCGAATCACGTTGTAGCGCGAGTCGACTGTATCCCATAACGAAGCTGATACTTCCTTCCAAAAAATTCGTGTTGTGGACGAGAAATTCGCGTAAGCTCTAAAATTCGTTACTTGTGAAAAATTCGCGTTATAGCCATTTCGCTAAGTCGAATCGCGTTGTAGCGGGTGTCGACTGTACATTATCTTTGTTTTTTGTTGCTCGCCATCTATGCCTGATAGTTATTGAGCAATCCTCATTGCTTTTGTTTTCACGTGACAGCAGTTAATATCCTTTGATTTTATTCTGCTATGATGAAATTACAAACTCCCCTGGTGCACGACGGGCCTCCACGAGCATGTTCCTCCTCCTTGATGGGTGCGTCCAAGTCCTCTGGTCCATGGTCCTCCGCAAGCATGTACCTCCTCCTCGGTGGTGGCTTCCGCCTGTCTCAGAATCGAATGATTTATAAATGAACTTCTCGACTTTATACAATCCTTTTTACACAAAAACAATATCCAGCATCCAGCCCCTGGCCATCATTTGAATTATGACGTCTTGAATTCAAGTTATGGTTGCAAGTTGCAGTAAAAGCCATTAATAGAAACCGGAAACCCAACGAGTAGGGTCCTGTCGCCATTCGTGATTGTTTAACTATATTTCTTTTAATTTTATTTTAATATGGTGGTGAAATACAAGTTTAGAATTCCTGATTTCTTTCCCTCCTTGGAATGAATTCCGTTCGGATTTTCTCGGAATGAATTTCATTCATGTTCCGACAGAAGGACTTCCCAGCTAAGTTGTTGACTTTAACAGCACCATCGATCCCAGGAGATACAACGCAACAGCCACAAAATAATAAAATGTATATCATTACTTTCGGGTCAGATCCTGCATACAGTTGCAATTTGTTTCTAAATTATTGTCCTGGCCAATGACAGATAACTTTGCCAGCGCATTATTGCAAAGGAATTGCTTAAGAAATAGTTTTCATCGATGGAAGTTCTTTTCACGAAATTCTGGGACTTGACAAAAATGTGCTTTTGATAATACTTTGTTCTATTTACAGTTAATGCTCGATGTTACGAACATTTTATTTAAGAGCACGCACGATTCTATAAAATCTTGAATTTATGAACATTTTTCGTTTTTCCCAAGAATTCGTAAAACCAAATTCAACTGCAGTTGTATTTTCTTGTCCATCGTTTTAACCAAAATAATTATTTTTCCTTACGCATAGCCTTTTTTCACTATTTTATTTGTGTGCACGGCTTTAATATTTCTCTTTTATTGTATTGTAGTTAGTCAGTTTTAATGTAAGCTAATTCTTTCAAATATTTTCAGCAGTAATCTGGATTGTGTGACAACTGGGTTCAACGTGTATGATATCAATCTTTAACTCTAAGAACAGAAACTTTCCTCTGAGCAAACATCTCAAGAAGAGTATCTAAATAAAGGTTTCACGAAAGGCAACTCAAGTACAATTTTCCGAAAGTTTCAGACTTACGGGGAAACGCTTTGTTTCCTCTAACGACTCAACAAAAGAAAATCGTTCAAACTAATGTGCTAGTAATCGCTGTCATCTGTAATGGTGGTCGTTTTTGCTTAAAGAAATATTTAGTTTGGTTGCTGTTGTTGTTGCGATCCCAGAAGACTGACCTGATGCACCTTACAGAAGTCTACCACCAACAATCGATTTTCGAGTAAGTCCTGCTTGGAGAATTTTTTTAATATCATTAGAAAAAGCTTTTGTTATTTTTCACGTTTCTCATACGAAGATACAACAACACTTACTAGTTGTTCTTCTATTTACAGTATTTTGTTCCTTTGGCTTCTATGTTTTTGCAGGGTTGATCCATGCATTTTTTTGACTAACATTTTGCCCTGTTCAACAATGGCGAGTCATTTAATGTCCCGTGTTCATGCGAAACAGAATTCACATGAACCTGCTTCAAAGACATTTTCTTCCGCTTCAGAGCTTAAGAAAAATAAAAGGACTCATGCTGTCAAAAAACCATATTCGTGCGAGCATTGTGATAAGGCATACGCTCAATTGTCCTATTTAAAGAGACATGTGAAAGTCCATACTGATGAAATGGCTTTTCATCAGTATTCGTGTGAATATTGTGCCAAGTCTTTTTCCTTGCGCTCAGACTTGAAGAAACATGTGAGAATCCATACCGGAGAAAAACCATATGTGTGCAAATCCTGTTCAAAAGCATTTACTCAAGCCTGCAACCTAAAGATTCATATCAGAACCCATACTGGCGAAAAATGTTTTTCGTGTGAACGCTGTCCAAAGTCGTTTTCTGGTGGTTCAGACTTAAAGAGACATTTACGAACCCATACTGGCGAAAAACCATATTCGTGCGAGCGTTGCGCTAAGGCATTCACCCAAACTTCAAGTTTAATGAAACATATGAAAACTCATACTAATTAAAAACCCTAGTCGCCTGACTATTGCTTATTTACATTTTCTAATTTTTCAACTAAAGAAACATTTGGTGGTTCACACGGGTTAAGAGCCTTATAAATGTGAATATTGTGCTAAGGCATACACTCAAAATGCAACTTTAATGAGGCATATTATGGGAGTCCATGCTAATAAGAAGCCCTATTCGTGAAGCTATTGTCCTAAAGCATATAAACAATTCCACAGTTAAAAGTATCATATCAGAACCCATACCGGCGAAAAATGATTTTCTTGAGGTTGCTGCTCAAAAATCATTTTTCTAGCGGTTCAGTATCAAAAAAGCCATTTGCGAACCTATCCTGGCCAAAAGTCAGGGCTCAACTAACTAAGAGTGAGGCGCAAGCCCCACATTGCTTTGGAGGCACCCTCTCTGTTCTATCACTTTACTAGAAAAATATGTGTTTGTTCACTGGCTTGGGTGTTCATTCACTGGGTTGGGGCCCTTTTTTTCATTTCATGCCTCCAAAAAATCTGATGAACTATAAAAGTTCTTCCAATTTTTACTTCCTTTTACAAAAAAGGAAGTATTGTATTCGCGAAAAAATTTTCACTCAAACATCGCCCTTAATTTCCATTTTGCTCACCCCCAAATGAATGTTGAGTTTTTTTTTCGATTCAACCACATGCGGAAAAGTGCCTAAGAATGTATAGACACGCGAAATATCCATTTTGACCATCACCGAGGTAATTACAACGACTTTTCTCGTGACGTCTGTATGTATGTGCGTATGTGTGTATGTGCGTATGTGCGTATGTGCGTATGTGCGTATGTATCTCGCATAACTCAAAAATGGTATGTCCTAGAAAGTTGAAATTTGGTACATAGACTCGTAGTGGGGTCTAGTTGTGCACCTCCCCTTTTGGTTGCTTTCGGATGTTCCTAAGGGGGTCTTTTGCACCTTTTTGGGGGGAAATCATTGTTAATTTCGATGTAAACTCAAGTGGCGTTATAATTTGTCGGACACTTGGCGATATATCGCCAGTCTTTTGGTCGCCAAGTTTTGTCGCCAACTTGGAACAGTTAAACATGTAATTTCAACTCATTATTACTATGTCACGAGAAGGAAAACAAATACAGAATCTCATCTCATTTTTGGTCACTTCTTTCTCTTCGTGAATGCATCCAGTTTCTACCTTTCTGATAAAGGAAATTATTGATCAATTAACTCTTTGCATTTGACTTTTCTTCATTTTACCGCGATCATGGAAGAAAACACCACAAAGCACAGAACATTTTATGTGTAGTTATTTAAAAACGAGCTGATGTGACAAATTTGGGGGAGTTTTTTTTTTTTGGTTTCAATTTGGCCATTGTTGGTGATATTTAGAGAATAAATATTGAATCACATTAAAATAGCGAATAATGGGGAAATGACATTAAATTGGAGTAAAAGGAAGTCATGTGATGCACACATCAGCTCGTTTTTAAATAACTACACATAAAATGTTCTGTGCTTTGTGGTGTTTTCTTCCATGATCGCGGTAAAATGAAGAAAAGTCAAATGCAAAGAGTTAATTGATCAATAATTTCCTTTATCAGAAAGGTAGAAACTGGATGCATTCACGAAGAGAAAGAAGTGACCAAAAATGAGATGAGATTCTGTATTTGTTTTCCTTCTCGTGACATAGTAATAATGAGTTGAAATTACATGTTTAACTAAGCTTTCGCTCTTGGCTGAAAGGTTGACCGTTCCTTTTTTCTATGTTTTCATAATGTCAAGAGATGGGATTTCGTTGAAAGAGTTTTTCTTAAATAGTATCCACCTTTGATGGACATCTCCTGCGAAGATTCACCCTGGCGAAAATTCGCCTTTCTGTAAGAAAGAATAAAACATGCTTTATTCCTTACTCTGTTTGATTTTTTGTTTATTTAGATTTGTGCTTTAAAAATTTTGCTAAAAATTAATCCTAACCCTCCAGACCTCGTGCCAAAAGAAAAATACTCTAACTTAGAAGAAAAAAAAGTGCATCTGGTTGTGGTATTCTTCCCTGTGAAGAAGGTGCTGCTCTTTCTAGCTTTTCTTAGTAACCTGCTCTTGCTGGCCGAGGTGATTCGCAATGATTTGTTTTTGACTGTCATGTGGGAAAGAGGAGAGACGGTTTTCTAATCAGAGTAGACAAAGTGTGAGTGTTTTTCTCATCGCGTGAGTTCTGGTGAAGATTTTTTTTCTTTATTGTGCGTGTTTTTTAAATGTCGCGAGTGCTCGGGTGGCTTACGAAAATTTTTATTTTATTTCGTTTTATCAACTATTAGACCAGAAAGAAATGAATGAAAAAATCTTATTACATATTTTACTAGTTGAATGTAAGGGAAATTGGTGGTGTGAAAAAAAATTCTCACTCGCGTGAAGAGTAAAAACTTTCATCGTAACTTGCGCAAGAGACAAGGCAGAAACTTATAAAATAACTGCGCTCCATAGCACAGTTGTTGATTTTAACAGAAACATCGACCACAGAAGATAGAATGTTGCAGTCACCACACAATATGTATTATTACTTGCGGGGTGAATCCTATTCACTGTCGCAATTTTTTGTCCCTCAATTACTGCCATGTGCAATGAGAGTTAATTTTGCCAGCCCATTATTGTACAGTTGAAATACTTTAGAAATAGTTTTCATCGATACTTTTAATGAAGGTCTGGGGCTAGACAAAAAATGAGCTTATGGTAATGTTTTTCTTCTATATACAGCTTCTATATACAGTTATGAGCTTATTGTAATATTTTGCTTCTATATACATTATTCTAAAGTTAAATTATTTAAGAAATAATTTCATCGATTGCAGTTCTTTTCACGAATTTCTGGGACTTGACGAAAATGAGCTTATGATAATCTTTTGTTCTACATACAGTTAATGCTCGATGTTACGAACTTTGTATTTAAGAGTACGCACGATTTTATGAAATCTTGAATTTATTAACATTTTTCGTTTTCCACAAGAATTCGTAAAACCAAGTTCAACTACGTTTGTATTTTCTTGTCTATCGTTTTAAACCAAATGATAATTATTTTCACTTACGCAATAGCATTTTTTCGCTATCAAAATATTTTATTTGTGTGCGCGGACTCAATATTTATTTTTTATTGTAATTAGTCAATTTTAATCTAATCTAATTCTTTCCAATATTTTCAGCAGTAATCCGGATTGTGTGACATCAGGGTTCAACGTGTATGATATCAATCTTTAACACTAAGAACAGAAACTTTCCTCTGAGCATACATCTCAAGAAGAGTATCTTAATAAAAGTTTCAAGAAAGGCAACTCAAATACAATTTTCCGAAATTCTACGACTAAAGATGAAGAGCTTTGTTTTCTCTAGCGACTAAACGAAAACAAAAAGTTCCACCATATGAACCAGTAATCGTTTTCATATGCAATGGTGATCGTTTTTGCTTAGTGAAATATTTAGTTTTGTTGCTTTTGTTATTGCGATCTCAGAAGACTGACTTCATGCACCTTACAGAAGTCCACCACCAACAATCGATTTTCGAGTACGTCCTGCTTGGAGAATTTTTTAAATATCATTAGAAAACGCTTTTGTTATTTCTCACGTTTCTCATAGGAAGATACAACAAAACTTACTAGTTGTTCCTCTACTACAGTATTTCGTTCCTTTGGCTTCCTTGTTTTTACAGGGTTGATCCATGCTTTTTTTCTTTTTTGGACAATCGTTCTGCCCTGTTCAAAAAATAGCGAGTCATTTAATGTCCCGTGTTGATGCGAAACAAAAGTCACGTGAACCTGCTTCAAAGGCATTTTGTTCAACTTCAGAGCCTAAGAAAAATAAAAGGACCCATGCTGTCAAAAAACCATATTCGTGCGAACATGGTGATAAGGCACCCACTAGACCTTCCCATTTAAAGACACATCTGAAAGTCCATACTAATGAAATGGCTTTTCATCAGTACTCGTGTGAATATTGTGCTAAGTCCTTTTCCATGCTCTCAGACTTGAAGAAACATGTGAGAATCCACACTGGAGAAAAGCCATATGTATGCAAATCCTGTTCAAAAGCATTTACTCAAGCCGGCAACCTAAAGATTCATATCCGAACCCATACTGGTGAAAAATGCTTTTCGTGTGAACTCTGTTCAAAGTCGTTTTCTGGTGGTTCAGAGTTAAAGAGACATTTAAGAACCCATACTGGCGAAAAACCATATTCGTGCGAGCATTGTGTTAAGGCATTCACCCAAGCTTCAAGTTTAATGAAACATATGAGAACTCATACTGATAAAAAACCCTAGTCGCCTGACTATTACTTATTTACATTTTCTGATTCTTCAACCTTAAAGAAACATTTGGTGGTTCACACGGGTTAAGATCCTTATAAGTGTGAATATTGTGCAGGGGCATACACCCAAACTGCAAGTTTAATGAGACATATTATGGGAATCCATGCTAATAATAATAATAATAAAGCCCTATTCGTGCGACTAGTGTCTAAAGCATATAAACAAGCCCACCGTCTAAAGTATCATATCAGAACCCATACCGGAGAAAAATGCTTTTAATGAGGATGATGTCCAAAAGTCGTTTTCTATCGGTAAAGAATTAAGGAAGCATTTGCGAACTCATTCTGACCAATAGCCATATTCTTGTGATTAGTATCAGGGGCAAATCCACGATTTTTTTTCTCACTACCTATTTTTGTGAAAGTATTGTATCAATATTCTATTTTTGTGAAAGTATTGTATCAATATTCTATTTTTGTGAAAGTTTTTTTTTTTTTTTTATCAGCATAGATTTTGTGATCTTTTAAAGGCACATTCTAATTTTTGTCTCAGAAAATTAGAGCAATTTACACGTTAGTTTGAAAAGTGCAAAAATCATTAACTAATATTTCGAGCTTTTTGGGGGGGGGGGGGGGGGGACCTAAGAGGTAGGGAAAATATCATTGTATCTCAGCTCAAAGAGCTTTGTACTGTGTACAATTCAGGAAATCACCATCCCCAAAAACTGATGCTAAAAGATTGCTTAAAAGCAATACGGCCAAAAACAGTGAAACTTGAGTTTAATAGTATGAAAAAGTTGTTACCTAAGCGATTGTTCATATAAATCATCTTATTATTTTATTTAATGAGTAAACTATGTTTTAAGCAGAAAAACATGTTTTTATATTTTAAAACAGTTTTTTGTGAAACTTTCGTATTTTAATATTGTTTCTAGAATGTGTCAATTTTCAAAGTTAGTTGTGTGAAGCTGCTGATTTTATAACTTGATTTTTGTGAAAGTACCGATTTTAAAATAAGATTTTTGTGAAAGTACCGAAAAGCGGTAGTAAAATCAATCTGTATTGGGCCCTGAGTATTGAAACGCATTTTCTAACTCTTCAAACAATAACAGACATTCGAAGTTCCATACTGTCACGAAACTATGATCTTAGTAGGGACGTGGAGTCGGATTGAAAATGATTGACTCCGGGAGTTTCAGAGACTTCGACTGCGGCTGCTTTACCCCAAAATCAGTTCGACTCCGACTCCCGAAGCACTGGCAGAGTTGTGAAATTTGAAATAAAATGACGACTTCGACGCTTTGAATTTTTTAACCTTCGACTCCAAATCTGATTCCATAGCTCTGGTCAATAATGTTCAAAGGAGTTTATGAAACTTTCAAATTTAATGTTACGCTTAAGAGTCTGTGCCGGGGAAAAGTCTTTTTTATCTGACCTTTAAGGACACTGATTGAGAGCCATTGCGAAATATACCGTCTTAAAATCATAATAACTAAGTCATTGAAAATTAACTAAAAAGTGAATATAAAAAATTATTAAATCAATACAAAAAACCCGACTGCGTAAAAACCAAAAAAAAAAAAAAACTAAAATGAAAAATGCATAAGCCCAATAGTTTAGAATGTTATTAAGTACTACTGAACAAGTACACCATTGAAATAGTTTTATAATCGTACACAGATTAGACAAATCATAAATTCAAAAGCAGAAAAGATGGATCTACAGTCGGGGTCCATTCAAATTTTAGGGGTTCCTTGATTTAGAAAGGAATGGGACCCGACTGTTGGTCTTTCTGTTCTGCTTTTGAATTTATGATTTGTCTTATCTGTGTACGATTATAAAACTATTTCAATGGTGTAATTATTCAGTAGTACTTAATAACATTCTAAACTACTGAGCTTATACATTTTTTATTTTAGTTTTTGTGGTTTTTACGTAGTCGGTATTTGGTATTTATTTAATATTTTTTTATTTTTTGCTTCAAAGTTAAAGCAGCTTAAAAGAGTCCTCCTGGCGAGATATCCTGTTCGCGCGACTATTGTTTTAAGTTATTTGCTCAATCTTCCAATTTGAGGGCACATATTAGTGTCCATTTCGGCGACGAACAACAGTCTTGTGAATTCAGTTTTAAGACTTTTTCTGTCGCATCAGGTTGAAGAACATTTGAGAGTCAATTCTGATTAGAAACATATTTGCGTTCACTGTGTTTCAAAGCGGAGTTTATCAAGCAAAAGTCTACGAGGCACATACAGGAGCCATGCAAGTGAGTGACGTGCATTCGAATGAAGTCTGTTTTTGACAATATTGTTTTTTTGTATTGACTACCAGCCAAACTATTGGTGAATGAATTCTGAGATAAAATATTAAATATTTCCATTGAATTGAAAGACATTTTTGCAAGCAATGTCGTGAATTAAATGCACTCACGAAAATAGAGTTAGTGTATATTTTGCTTTGTGGTGTTTTCTTCCATGATCGCGGTAAAATGAAGAAAAGTCAAATGCAAAGAGTTAATTGATCAATAATTTCCTTCATCAGCAAGGTAGAAACTGGATGCATTCACGAAGAGAAAGTAATGACAAAGAAAGAGGGGAGATTTAACATTTGGTTTTCTTCTTGTGACATCGTGATGAGTTGAAATTACATGTTGAACTAAGTTTTCGCTCTTGGCTGAAAGGTTGACCGTTCTTTTTTCTATGTTTTCATAATGTCAAGAGATGAGATTTCGTTAAAAGAGTTTTTCTTAAATAGTATCCACCTTTGATGGACATCTCCTGCGAAGATTCATCCTGGCGAAAATTCGCCTTTGTGTTCGTGCTTTATTCCTTACTCTGTTTGATTTTTTGTTTATTTAGATTTGTGCTTTAAAAATTTTGTTAAAAATTAGTCCTAACCCTCCAGACCTCGTGCCAAAAGAAAAATACTCTAACTTAGAAGAAAAAAAAAAGTGCATCTGGTTGTGGTATTCTTCCCTGTGAAGAAGGTGCTGCTCTTTCTAGCTTTTCTTAGTAACCTGCTCTTGCTGGCCGAGGTGATTCGCAATGATTTGTTTTTGACTGTCATGTGGGAAAGATGAGAGACGGTTTTCTACAGAGTAGACAAGGTGTGAGTTTTTCTCATCGCGTGAGTTCTGGTGAAGATTTTTTTCTTTATTGTGCGTGTTTTTTAAACGTCGTGAGTGCTCGGGTGGCTTACGAAAATTTGATTTTATTTCGTTTTATCAACTACTGGACCAGATCGAAATAATGAAAAAATCTTATACATATTTTACTAGTTGAATGTAAGGGAAATAGGTGTTGTAAAAAAAATTCTCACCCGCGTGAAGAGTAAAAACTTCCATCGTAACTTGCGCAAGATACAAGTCAGAAGCTTATAAAATAACTGCGCTCCACAGCTCAGTTGTTGATTTTAACAGCAACATCGATCACAGAAGATAGAAGGTTGCAGTCACTACACAATATAATATGTATTATTACTTGGGGGACAAATGCTATCCACAGTCGCATTTTTTTCCTCAATTATTGCCATGTGCAATGAGAGTTAATTTTGCCAGCCCCTTATTGTACAGTTGAAATGCTTTAGAAATAGTTTTCATCGATACTTTTCATGAAGGTCTGAGGCTTGACAAAAAATAAGCTTATGGTAATGTTTTTCTTCTATATACAGCTTCTATCTACAGTTATGAGCCTATTGTAATATTTTGCTTCTATATACATTACTCTAAAGTTAAATTACTTAAGAAATAATTTCATCTATTGCAGTTCTTTTCACGAAATTCTGGGACTTGACAAAAATGAGCTTATGATAATCTTTTGTTCTACATACAGTTAATGCTCGATGTTACGAACTTTGTATTTAAGAGCACGCACGATTTTATCAAATCTTGAATTTATTAACATTTTTCGTTTTCCACAAGAATTCGTAAAACCAAGTTCAACTGCGTTTGTGTTTTCTTGTCTATCGTTTTAAACCAAATCATAATTATTTTCTCTAACGCTTAGCATTTTTTCTCTATCAAAATATTTTATTTGTGTGCGCGGATTCAATATTTATTTTCTATTGTAATTAGTCAATTTTAATCTAATCTAATTCTTTCCAATATTTTCAGCAGTAATCTGGATTGTGTGACATCAGGGTTCAACGTGTATGATATCAATCTTTAACACTAAGAACAGAAACTTTCCTCTGAGCATACATCTTAAGAAGAGTATACTGTTAAAACTACAGGATGCATTCGGCACCTTTCAGGGGAGAAACGCTTGTTCACCAGCGGCACCCAATACGGAGCCGAAATCGCACCTCTAAATAGGGTGAAAAACAGGCACCTTTTAAAAAATAGACAGCCAGAGTGAGAAAAAGGAAATGGCACCCTTACTACAGATCCTCCTCCCCCCTCCCCCGTATTGTGTGCGTTTTTGAATACAGTTGGTTTTTTTTAATTATTATTATTACTTATGTTATTCTACGCTTTGGACATTTTTCACATTGAACACGGTACCGGAAATGATTAAAACGTGTAATTACAGCATTTGATCATATTTCAGTTTTCAACATAGTTAAGAAGTGCTCATAGCTTTAATTCATCTGATCGTGCTCTAACTCAGTGTTTCTCAACCTCTTTTGACCCACGGGCGCGGTAAAAGCAAATGAAAAACTTTGCGGACCGGTGTAATCTTTATCGTTTTCTTAAAAATTCATGAAATAAATAATATGAATAATAACTCTGGGGCCGTTAAAAAACATGTGAAAAAATTCAGGGTTCTGATGTTTTTTTTACAAAAAGTAATGTTAAAAATTAATAAAACAATAAATATCTACCCCTTTACTTGGTATCAAAGATCTGTCACAAATACATTATAATTTAAAAACAAGTAATTATTTAAAACATGTGAGAAATTATACATTTACTAAAACATGACGTATTCCGAAAATGAAGCATAGCTGTACTTATGGATTATTTACATGATGAGCCAAAAATATTCAGGGATATTACAATTACGGAAAAACAAAATCGTTTCATAAACGTTAATCATGAGTAACAAAATAAAATGCACATAAAGTTTTTCAACAGTTAAATAAAAAACCAAAAGACATTTCTAACGCTATCGAGGCATTAACCGCTAACAGGAAATGATTCTAACACTTGAATGAAAGAGCAAAAAAAAAAAAAAAAAAAGAGCTAGACTGAGAGAGATTTTTTTTTTCACTAGCTTTCTGTTATAATCTACGAAGCACAAGAATCATTTTTATTAATGTTCGCACTTGTTGATTATTGATAACCTTATTACAGGTTTTTTTTTTTTTTTTTTTTTTGGTGATTAATAAAAGCTGCTTATCGATTACTCAAGAAAATAATAAGAGACATTTTTAGTAGCGTTTTGAATGATGGAAATTTCACGGTAGACAGTATCGGTAACTGAAAAGCAATAAATGCACTTTTAAACGCTTTAACTATGTTTGAAAGCCCTAAAAGCTACAAAGTGATCAAAAGCTGTACTTACTTGTAATTTCGGATAATTAATCCTAGAAAAGTTGTGTTTTAATCCAATAGTGTACTTCATTCAATGTGAAAGACACATAAACGCAATCATCATTTGTCCGCCATATTGAGTGGTTGAATGTATATCTTAGGCAAAAGCGAATGAGAAATGAGTCTTTCCGTGATTTAATGCTCTTTCGGCTCCTCTGCTCTATTTCTTGGCTTGCACCTTCAGATACTATGCTTTCACCTTAGAGGGAATATATTCACTCGTCTGGAACCCCTGGTTCTAACAGTGTATCTAAATAAAGGTTTCAAGAAAGGCAACTCAAATACAATTTTCCGAAATTCTACGACTAAAGATGAAGACCTTTGTTTCCTCTAGCGGCTCAACAAAAACAAAAAGTTCCACCATATGAGCCAGTAATCGTTGTGATCTGCAATGGTGATGGTTTTTGCTTAATGAAATATTTAGTTTCGTTGCTTTTGTTATTGTGATCCCAGAAGACTGACTTCATGCACCTTACAGAAGTCCGCCACCAACAATCGATTTTCGAGTAAGTCCCACTTGGAGAATTTTTTAAATATCATTAGAAAATGCTTTTGTTATTTTTCACGTTTCTCATACGAAGATACAACAAAACTTACTAGTTGTTCCTCTATTTACAGTATTTTGTTCCTTTGGCTTCCATGTTTTTACAGGGTTGATCCATGCTTTTTTTCTTTTTTGGACAATCGTTCTGCCCTGTTCAAAAATGGAGAGTCATTTAATGTCCCGTGTTGATGCGAAGCAAAATTCGCGTGAACCTGCTTCAAAGACATTTTGTTCCACTTCAGAGGCTAAGAAAAATAAAAAGGCCCATGCTGTCAAAAAACCATATTCGTGCGAACATTGTGATAAGGCATACACTCGATCTTCTCATTTAAAGACACATATGAAAGTCCATACTAATGAAATGGCTTTTCATCAGTACTCGTGTGAATACTGTACCAAGTCCTTTTCCATGCTCTCAGGCTTGAAGAAACATGTGAGAATCCACACTGGAGAAAAACCATATGTATGCAAATCCTGTTCAAAAGCATTTACTCAAGCCGGCAACCTAAAGATTCATATCCGAACCCATACTGGTGAAAAATACTTTTCGTGTGAACGCTGTTCAAAGTCGTTTTCTGGTGGTTCAGAGTTAAAGAGGCATTTAAGAACCCATACTGGCGAAAAACCATATTCGTGCGAGCATTGTGCTAAGGCATTCACCCAAACTTCAAGTTTAATGAAACATATGAGAGTCCATACTTATGAAAAGCCCTATTTCTTGTGACTATTGGTCATCTACATTTTCTGATTCTTCAAATTTAAAGAAACATTTGGTGGTTCATACAAGTGAAAAGCCTTATAAGTGTGAATATTGTGCTTAGGCATACACTCAGAATGCAAGTTTAATGAGGCATATTATTTGAGTCCATGATAATAAAAAGCCCTTATCGTGCAACTATTGTCCTAAAGCATATAAAAAATTCCACAGTTTAAAATATCATATCAGAACCCATACCGGCGAAAAATGATTTTCTTGCGGTTGCTGTTCAAAAATTATTTTTCTAGCGGTTCAGTATCAAAAAAGCATTTGCGAACCTATCCTTGCCAAAAGCTTGACCCAACTAACTAAGAGTGAGGCGCAAGGCCCATATTGCTTTGGAGCCCCCCTCACTGTTCTATCACTTTAAGTCAATGCAAAATAATGTTTAACACTTATTTAAAAAAGAAATTTTTATTATTTTCACAAAAATACATGATTTTTTTAATGCTATGCATAAGTTTTTAAAAAACTCAAGGTCCCTTAAGAAGATGGAGGCCCATGCCTAGTTGGCCTGTGTGGTAATCAGGGCCTGCCAAAAGCCGTAAACGTATGACTGGTATTTAAACGCATTTTTTGACTCTTCAAACCATAACAGACATTTGAAGTTCTATACTGTTACGAAACTATGATCTTGTTAATAGTAGGGACGTGGAGTCGGATTGAAAATGATTGAGTCCGGGAGTTTCAGAGACTTCGACTGCTTTACTCTAAAATCGGTTCAACTCCGACTTCAAAAACTCTAGCAGAGTTGTGAAATTTAAAGGAAAATGACCGACTTCGACGCTTTGAATTTTAAACCTTCGACTTCAAATCTGACTCCGTAGCCCTGGTTATAATATTCGAAGGAGTTTACGAAATTTGCAAATTTAATGTTTCGCTTAAGAGTCGGTCCCGAAGAAAAGTCTTTTTTATCTGACCTTTAAAGACACTGATTCCTCAGACTTAAAGACTTTATGTTAGAGAGCCATACTGGCCTGTTTGTCTGACGATTGGTCGAAAGCATTTTCTGCGGATTCGCCTTAAAAACATTTTTGCGAGTCAACCCTTGGGAAAGACCTCACTAGTTTGAATATTGCGCAGAGCCTTTATTGACGCTTGAAGCTCTTTTGCATTAAATATTTGTAAGTTTTAGGGAGAAGTCCTCAAATACCTAACAACGTCGAAAATCGCTCAGAATTGCATTTTTTAGAACTAATTTCGAAAAATCACTGGCAGTAAAAAATATGGCCTTACAAATTGCGTTTTAAAACTTCAATTTAAGAAAATATTCGTGCAAATGTCCCCATGCCGCTATTCTTTAATATTACAAGCAATGGGTTTTTTAAATGACGCTTACAAAAAAATTTAAGTGAAATAGCCCCTGAATGTAAAACATTGCTTAATTTTTTTTAATTATAATTTTTGAACAGTTTTCCTTGGAAATGCTCCAGATCCTCCTATCCATAAAATCTTCAAAGTCTGTCTAAAGTTGCGTTTTTCAAACTTCTATTTCGAAAACTTGCTAGGGGTGAAGGAATTTGATTTCAATCTACTTAAAAAAATAATCGATCGGAAACAGTCTCTGAGCCCCCTAACGTCAATAAACATGGCTTAACGTCAACATGACGTAACATGACGTAACGTCAACTTTACCCTAACGTCAATAAACATGGCCTATAATCGCGTTTTTAAGACTAAAATTGCGTTTTTACAACTAAAAGCTTCAAAATTTTGACCGGACAGCTTTTGACCTTTTTTCCCTACCCGATCAAAAAAAAAAAAAAAAAAAAATTTTTTTTTTTTTCAATGTGCCCCCTTATAACTATTTTATGGTTACGTCACTGCACGCAGGGGCAGAATTCAAGCTTTGATGAGAACTAGACAAAGGAGACGTGCCTTTTGTTTGATTCTAAACAGTTATATTCTCAGGAATTGTATCTGCTTCAATGATGCAAAGGAAACGAATGTTTTGGAGACTTAGAGAGAGGAATATTTTCGTGCTCTAGGAAAAAATAGAGAATCATTGCAATGATTCTCTATTTTGTGTGTCTATGATTGCGTATCTATGATACACGAAATGAGGAGGCGCCCCTAATTTTATACAATCGAGGAATTTTATACGATGAGGGGAATCGTAAGAAATGCAGCGCCCCTCATTTCTTACGAATGTCGTCGTGTTCCGTCAAAACGAGGAGCGCCTTGCGGCGCCCCCTCATTTCGAGGCGCCCGGGCAATTGCCCCGCTCGCCCCTCCCCCTAGGGACGGCCCTGAATATCAGTTTCAAACTTGATAATGACAATACAAGACAAGCCTGCCCAATACTAGTCATTTCCATATATTGAAAATCCAAAACTTTCACTTCAAAATTTACACGATATTAAGAAAAAAAAATCAGTTAAAACCAAGGAGTATAACCAAGTGATACGCATTAACCCTGCTTTCACGCCTTCACACAATTGAACTCGGTTACAATAACACTGTACGGTTAGCACTTTGGGTGTACTACATCCATTGAACAGTTACTCCTCCAGCTCTGGCGAGGTAGAACAGCAAGAGATGAGTTTTCTTTTCAATCAATACGGAAACAGTGTATATGGCATAGAAAAACCACAGAAAACATACAAACATACAGAAGTTTTAATGGTTTTAAATTAAATATTAACTTTAACATAATTAAGAGATAAAAGTCAAACCGTGCAAGTCTGTTTTGAAGTACGAAAGCTGTTCACCTTTAAGGTGGATTCTGCATGTTCATTAAACTATTAGCGCATTCTACTGTGAAACAAAATAATAATAAAGCAAAATGAAACAAAAATAATTCAAAGCTTAATATTTGAAAAGAAAACGAAAATCGCATAAATATTCAGCAAGTGCTAACAGAATTCAACAAGCAGATAAGAAATGAGTTTGAAATTGGAATGAAAACTGATCTTTAAAATTTCGTGAACCAAGTTACAGGTACACATACAGATCGTACATAAGTATGAGCCAGAGCGAAGCTCTTTTACTCGGTGTGAAGGGAATGACATTAAGGAGTTGGTATTAAGTGAAAAGTTAATAGCTATAGAGCCTACTTATAAATGTCAAAAAAATAAATAAATAAATAAAAAAACACAGCTATTCAGCCGACAAATATTTCAGCCAATCATCAGTCTTTGTAATCCTCTTTCTTGTCGCCTCGATTACACGGGCAGCGAGTTTGTTTTTGCTCCCAGTTTTTTATTCTTCATGAAAATTTCAAAATATGAAAAAATTTCAATAATTCACTCAGCAATGGCTCATACAGTAGAATAAAACGTTCAAAAAGAAAGAAATAGCATGAAGATATAATAATTTATTTAATTTAAAGTAAATGCAAAGTTCAAGTAGATTTTGCTAATGTTTAACTAATTTCCATGTCAAGCGACCTAGAGGTCCCCACTCGACCATCTCTGATTTGGATGAAATTTTATAGAGCTGTTGAGAAGCTTTTGAAACTAACGTATGCAAATTTTCAGCTTCCTAGATCCAAATCCTGACGATCTAGAATCTCCGAAAAATGTGATCCAAAATGGCGGATCAGCTTTTTGTGCCAAATTGTCATATTTAGACTAAGTTTACAGAAAATGTTATTACACTGAAAACCTGAAATTTTAGGCGCTTAAAGTACGTTTGGCCTTTAATATTTTCAATTATTTTTGTGAATTTGAGCTCGTTAGATTTCGTGTAGCATGCGTGTGAACTTTTGAAAAAGCGCGATGGGGAAAATTTTTCGGGGTTTTAAGCTGTCATAAAATTTGAACAAAAATTATTCAAAAGCTTATACTTCGTGATTCCATTGTAAAACACTTGTTTCGAATGGGTTACAGTTGCAGAGCTTAGACATCTATTTTCTAAAAGATATTGACATCCAAAGTGGTTATCAAAACCGTTCAAGTGAAAAATAGCCTACTTTCAAAGCTCTATAGTTTAAGTTTGTCACCTCGCATCTTCTTCTCTTTAAAACCATTAGAAAAAAACAGATTTTTTCCTTTCAAAATAAGTTTTTTCTTCGATGGTGTTCTTTCGTTTAAAGATAAAAAAAAAAAAGAGCTTAAAATTCGGACTGTCGTAATGAATCGCAGTGTTTAAGAGCAGATTGCGGCCCTTTTTATCTCACTGGAAGGCTGAAATTTGAGAGGTTTAAAGCACTTTCTGTTGTCAATAGTCTAGTATTTTTATGAATTTGAGTTCATCAACTTTTATGTAGCACGCATGCAAAGTCACAAGAAAAACTCAGTGGAGAAACTTTTTCCTGGATTTTAGAATGTCATAAACTCTGAACAAAAATCATTCAAAAGCTCGTACTTTGTAATTCTATTGTCAATATACATGTTTTTAGTAGTACATAGCTGCAGAGCGTAAATATTGATTTACAAAAGATAATGGCATCCAAAGTGGCTGTCAAAATCGTTCACATGAAAAATAGTCTATTAAAAGTTCGGTAGGTCAAGGTCGTCACCTTGCATCATCTTTTCGTTGTCACCATTAGAAAGAACATATTTTTTCCTATAAAAATAGTTTTTCTTTACGATGATGTTCGTTCAGATAAGCGTAAAAAATGAGCTTGAAATACTATTTGTCGTTAGCGGGAAAATCTCGTTCTGCTATAAATAAAGAATGGTGAATGCCGTGGAAACCGACTAACAGTTATTTTTCAACTTTTATAAGTCTGTAATAAGAAGACATAATTGTTATAAGAAGTTTCAGAAGTCAGAAACTGTTTCTGTCAGAAAAAGTTCACTTTGCAAATGAAATATGATAGAAAAATAAAATTTTCTTGTTCCGTCTGATGTATCAGTCTGCTTCCAGTTCAGGATATTTTTCTGTTTCTAGCACATTTGATTTGCAAGAGAACTTTTAAGAGGAGAACCCCCCCTCCTCCTTTGATCGTCCAAATGATAGGCCAAAACAGCAGTATCTTATATTTCTTTATTTTATTTATTTATTTATTTATTTTGAATCGATGTAATATTTTATTCTGTTAGTAAATCACAATGAGTACGACTGCAAATGTTGGGATATGTCCAAGCGCATTGCATCAACCCACCGTCCCTCTTGGAACTTATAATTTTGCTGTCATACTCGGCACTGAAAGTTTTAAGTCATTGAACATCAAATGTTGAATTTACCGTTTCCTCAGTTTTGAAATAAGACATCTTACCACGGAGACAGTGTAGATGGCAAAGAACAAAACACCGAAAACATGCAAAAATGCAGTCGTCTTTATTCTCGTAATCTAAATATTAACTTTGACATAACAAAGAGATAAAGCTAAAAAACGTGCAAATCTGTTTTGAAGTAAGAAAGCTGTTCAACTTTGAGGTGGATTCTGCATCTTCATTAAACTGTTCGCGCATTCTACTGTGAAACAAAATAATAATGAAGCAAAATGAAACAGAATTAATTCAAAGCTTAAAATTTAAAAAGAATCACGCAAAAATTCAGCAAGTGCTAACAGAATTCAACAACCAGATAAGAAATGAGTTTGAAATTGGAATGAAAACAGATCTTTAAAAGTTCGTGAACCAAGTTACAGGTACAGATTCAGATCGTACATAAATACGAGGCAGAGCGAAGCTCTTTTACTCGGTGTGAAGGGAATGACATTAAGGAGTTGACATTAGGTGAAGAAGTAATAGCTATAGAGCCGACTTATAAATGTCAAAAAAAAAAATGAGAGCTACTCAGCCGACAAATATTTCAGCCAATCATCAGTCTTTCGTAATCTTTCTTCTTGCCACCTCGATAACACGAGCAGAAAGTTTGTGTTTGCTACCAGTTTTTTATTCTTCAAAGCAGAATACAATTTAAAAAAATGCTCTACCAAAGTGTATCGCCTAATCTTTCATTGTTGAAGTTCAAGAAACGCGGGCCGTTACTTGGCGGTGCCGTGATGATGAATCAACGGAATTAAATTCTGTTAACGGAATACTTGGCCAGGTGTCAGATGGTTGACGGCAGGTCACTTTCGGAGATTTTCTTGTCAATAAAGAAAATATGTTAACTAAAAGAATTCGTATTCACCATCGCTTGGCACCAATTCGTGTCTGTCAAACCCAAGTACGTGATTGAGGTCGCCAAACGGTACAATTTTTTATTTACATCTAATCTATCTTTTCCGTAAAAGATAGTATTAATTCTTTATGAGCGATCAAGAAAAGATACTTCACGCTTGTTTACTTCAGACGGTACTTGTTGGAAAACGAAAATGTGCTTCGTTTTCAGACTGCATTGATAACATTAACCCACCAGTCCTTTCAGGAGGCAGGGGACTCAGGGCGTTCTCAGGGAAAAGCTGTCAAAAAATGAGTCACACGTTTTCAAACAAATTTGATTTTCTTTTCTTGACTTGCAACAGATGACGCCGCTCCCACAAAAATGCCATTTTTTAAATATTTTTAAGTTTAAAATTACTTTTTCTCAGTCGGGGTGGTCCATAAATGGACGGTGTTATGCAAAAATGACTTCACCAACAAAAATTTATAAAATGAGTTGCTTCACATAGGTTGAAAAAAAAATGACATGCAAAAAAGGATTTCAGCCGAATTACCTCTCTACTATGCCATTCAGTGAACAAATTTTTCATCCACTTCCAAGAAACTGGGCATTGTGGGAAAAGCAAAAACCACCGATATCATGGAGATCTATTGTTTGGCTAGAAAATAACATTCAACCATTTTCTGCAGATTTTCGTCATTACGCATTCTGAAGACATTTTGAAATACAGCTTGGTATCTTGTTTTGGATAGGAACTTTTACAATCTGAAACAAACTTTTCAGTAAATGGTTTCCATTTCAAAATTCACTGCTGTTTTTTAGTTATTATCTATCTCTTTTAAATATTCATTCCACCCCAATTATACCCCAAAAACTTATCGCTGACTTGAGGAGCCAAAATGTTGCATGACATTTAAATTTCATAGCATTCCAATGAAATGTGTAGTACAGGCTTTACATGTTTCTACAATATTTAAAATACCACATTGAAAAACGAGCACCCCTCATTTCATGCCGCCATCATCATGTGGAATATTAACATTCACGTTGAAAATTACGGTAACAATTTATTCCGTACTTTGAGATAGTAAACCTGAAAATGGGCTTCTAATTTTGGAGAAGCTTTGAACTCAATTCACTCAAAAGTACTGATTGTGGCATGAACTATTTTTGCATAACATCGTCCAAAATAGGTCACATCATATCCCTTTGTCATGTGTCACGCTGTTTCTCAGAGCCATATTGGAAAAAAAGTGTGATGTCACACAGCTTGTTACTCCTCTCTCCTCCTTACCATGTACATTACCGTCGCAATTTTGCCAATGCACCTGAAGCATGACATCATTCATGAAAAAAATCTTTTTGTTATTTATGTGTAACGATAATGTTTTACGCCTTTATTTGAGTCGATGTAATTTGTTTCTCCGCCCGTAATACCTTCCCCCACACTCTTCGGCTTACGTTACACATTTCGGGCAGTAAACATACATTAATGTATTGACTAGCCTGCGTGCCCGGCGTTGCACGGGCTACTTAAAAAATGAAAGAGATGTCCAATTGATGTTTTTGTATTACTCTGACATCAGTCAGAAGTAAATAAATACGCGTAATGCAAGGTTTGTAAAACACCAGTAGAGCATATTTTTGTCAAAATTCTCTTTAACGTTAATCATAGTTATCAGTGATACAAGTTATGAGTATTTTCAATTAGCACAAAAGATGAAAATATATGCATTATCAACTATAATTTCTGGTCACTTTAAACTGAATTAAATCTGATAGACTGACTATATCTGAAATATTTATGTACAATTACGATCATCTTTTTACATAAAATGACACACACATTTTGATTGATTATGTGAAACTAAAGCACCAAGACTAAATAAATACCAATAAGCATTAATTAAATACCAAGTCATCAGATTCCAAGATAGCTTTAGTTAAAATCCTTAAAAAGAATTTTTTTGTTCAACTCTGTTTCACTTAAAGAAATCCAAACAATCTTAATTTAACATGTTCTTTTAACGATACAAACTGTATTTCAAAAATAAAAACAGGAAAGAAAAAGAAAGTTATTGCAATTCGAAAACTCACCCATGTAACGGGAAAAAGTTCAACAAAATAAACATAATTAGTCGCACATCCTAAATGTATCAAAATATGAGGCCGGTGAATGATAAACTTACACTACAATCCATAAACATAGCTAAAGAAACGACTTTTATATGAGGAAAAGAGTTAAGAACGTTGAATGTAAAAAATAAAAAAAAGGACAGACGATAAAATAAAGGCTATATCCGAATAGAGCAACCAATTTTAAACTAATTTGAAATGAAATTCTGGATGGAAACGTTGTTTTAAGATTTGGACAGCAGCCAAAAAAATCTCTTTTAAAACAATTATTAGAATTTTATTTGCTCATACGCAAAATGGCAACAGGAAAGAAATAAAAATTCCTGAATAACGTTATGTTAATTAACGTTTTAATTAATATCTCCGCTAATCAAAGTCGTACAATTACGAGATTGGTTCTATTGTTTTCTTTGGAAAATTTCGAATTGATCGGTATCTCGTTCGACTCTCGATTCGCAGCGGTTCTCGAGGAGATCGATCTTCAGACAGACAGACGGACGCGAACAGATTTTAATATTATAGTGGATCATTTCATCTACAATGTGTCTTGAAATAGACGGACTGTTTTCAAAAATTTGTAACAATAAATCGGTTAATGATAAATAAAAAATAAATAAATAAAACATTCCTGCAGAAAATTCATATAGTGGGCTGTAAGTTTTTATATCCACAGTTTGCAAATTTAAGCTCAAAATGTTTCCAACAGCATTAAGCCTTTTAATGAAATAAAGGCAGAAAATTCTATCATAATTTTTGGTTTTTATAATGAACAGAAAACATAGCAATATTTTCAAAACATCAACCGTCAGCTGTAATCAGATGTCGGAAAAATTCGTTGAATTTCGATTCGTCCTTTTTTACTGTGCTCTTACTATCTAAAGCGCCATCTGTTGACAAGTTTTTGAACTAAAATTCGGAACTCGCTTGGAAAAAAATTTCTGCCGATCACATGAATTTTCTGCCGGTAACCGTCTTCCTGTTATAAATTTTAAAAGCAGTCAGTCCATTTCAGGACACCCTGTGTCATTTTCTAGCATCCGCGAGAAAGCTTTTTCATTTGAAATACTGATTAAGGATTTGCCCATCCGCAATTTCCTGTTTTACAACTTATACGTTTGCTGTAATACTGGAACTGGTAGCTCAGGTGATTTAAAGTAAATGTACGAAACGTCCAGATATGCAGACATCTTTATTGTCTAAATTTTAAACTTATTTTTGACATTATTTACGATAACGCTGAAAATTTTCACGTTTCCTAGACGAACAAATACGTAAGCAAAATCAGAGTTGTTTTTAAGTGAGGAAGGAACGTGTTAAAATTTGACGTTGATTCTGTATCTTCATTAAATTTGTAGCTAACACTCCTTAAACAGAAAAAAAATTTCTTCAAAGTTAAAATCTGGGGGGGGGAATCAAAATATATTTTTTGCAATCACGAGTGTGTGTGTGTAGGCGTGAGACGTTAAGCTTAACTCAATGAAAAAAAAATTGATGATGAATTTCTCACCAATATGCTATGTAAATTGGACCGTCCATGTTATGGTAATTTGCTCGTCCATGTCATGGTAATTTACTCGTCCATGTTATGGTAGTTCGCTCGGAATGGCTGCAGAGGAATTAAATCCACCAATGGTGGTAAAAATAAAATCATAGGAATTCAAAACAGTCAAGAAAGAACAAGAAGCAATTCGCGATTGCTTTAAAAAATTTGAAAATAATCAGCAAGGTCAAACAGAACTCATCAGATAAGGGTTAAATATGTTTTATATTTAGTGAAAACACCTCTTGAAAAGCAAGGACCAGTTGGATAAAAAAGGTTGAGCGTGTTTATAGTCTTTAACCATCTGGAAAACCAATTTTTGTTGTAGGGGACACAGGGGAGTTACAAAATTCATGATCCCCAAATGGCGCACTCCCTGAAATAGTACTGCCTTGTTCCAACGATGAAATTATCTGTAATAAAGCGCCATCTGTTGGAAGTAGAGGAAGAATGTATAATATATTGAGAGAAAGAAACGAACTCTTAAAAGCAGTTATGAAGTCAAATATATGCTCAGAAATAATTATTTTAGCAATCAAACCAAGACTTCAGTTCATATAGAATTTTTTTTGCCATATGTTGTTACTCGAATGTACGAAATAAAAAAATGTCCATATTCATTTATACAATGTGCCCGTGAGTAGTTTGAAAAAAAAAAAAAGGAGGAGGAGAAGAAAGAGCATGAAGGTAATGAGCGAAGATTACAAGATAACGCATAGACGAGTCGATAATGCGAAAAAACATCAATTTTCAACGAGAAAAAAAGATTGGGTAGACCGGGACATGTTTACGCGGATGTTTTTCAATGAATTTTCTAAATTTTATGTTTTAATTTAGAAAATTTTAGACATTGCGGTTTTATGAAGCAGTCAATGAAGTCAAAATTGATATATTCAGTTGTTGCTCAGTTTATATTTTTAATTATTAATTATTATTATTGTCATTATTATTATTATTATTATTGTTATTATTGAGTCCAATTCGGTTGCGTAAACTTGCTCCGGACACGTTTACGCATATTTATTTTGACACCTATAACGTAGTTCGGTTAGTGTTATGAACATAATGTCTTTCCATCGTCAAAATAAAGAAAATTTATTACAGATGGAATAGTGTTTAAAGTAAAAGCTTTGAACGGGCGCGAAGACAGTTCTAAATGATTGTAAGCTATAAGATACGAATTCGTAACTCAATGAAAAATTAAATGGTGATTTTTAGAACTAAATATCCTGAAAATACTAAAAAGCTTGAGACAGTTCGGGGCGAAAACAGCGTTAGGGCACGTTTAGAAGTAAGACAAATTAAGAACGTGCGTAAAAGTGCAAGTGCTCAGATGTCAACGCGCAAACTTGCCCCGTCGCCAAGTTTAGATTTATTTTCAACTTGCAAAAAACTTAAAGACATTTCAGTTGATACAAATACAATTCTTAAAAAAAAAAAAAGATAAAATTTTGCTAATTTTTATATATTTGTTCTTTCTTAACTAAGTATTATTTATTCACAACACGCTTCAAAACGTTCAACGTAAAGTTTACTCGACTTGGTAAAAAACAGATTATTCATTCTGCAGGCTAGACCGAAGCTTGACTGATGCTCAAAAACTTGTGAGGATATTTGCTAGCGAGCAGCATTAATATGTTATGTGTCCAGCTGTAATTCATTTTGAAAAAAGCGCACTGCGTAAACGTGCCCCAGTCTACCCTACTCATATCAAGGAGGAAAAATCAAATAAATCAGCTCATTTCTGAATTTTGTTTTATTTTCGCAAGTTGAAGACTTTGAAACAGAAAAAATAAATAAAAAAAAAAATCATGAAATTTCGACCTTGCATTCATTGTAAAAGCTGTGTTAATCATGCTAGGCAGACTAGAGTACCACACCCAAAGGTATTGCTAGGACAAAACGCTTATCAGTACTTCTAACTTTCAGAGAATCGATTTTTTTTGGAAGATTGGAATATACAATAAGAGTGATGGAGGGAAAAAAAACAATTGTTTTGTGTGAAGATGCTTAAGAAAAGTAGTATTTTCTCTCACTAGATAGAGCATCAATGTATGATTCCCTAGAGATCCTATATACGGAGAGATTGGACAACGGCGCGCCGCTGTCCGCCATGCTTAGTCCAAGTGTTGTCAGCTCGAAATGCTGCGCTGTGTAAATTTTTAGATTTCCCACGGAATATAGGACATGAAATCTTTAAAGAACAGAGTGATTTTCTTTTCTCCTCGTATTTTCATTAAACGGAGTGAGCGCCAAGTCTGTCAATCCGGCGCCAATCGCTTCATATTGTCATAGCGCTTACAAAGAAAATTTTTTTTCTCAAAAACTTGTTCATAAAGATAAAAAACAAACAGATATTTGTGATCTGCACATTGCATTTCATAATATCATAACTAGTTTCGAATTTTTTCCATACAATGTACAGTGATATTTGGGGCAGAAGATGCATTACGGTCTCCGGGAAGTGAGCATTTTGGACATAAGATGGCCGCCACTCCGAAGTTGTCCAATCTCTCCGTATTTAGGATCTCTATGATTCCCCTTTTATTCCAAAGGAATTTTTTTCCTGGCACTAGTTCCAGCTAACCAAATGACGGAAGGGAATTAGTTTCCGAAATGAATGACACTTTCCATTTCTAAGCCCATCCCCTTTTTTGCCACATGTTACGTTGCTTTTCTTAAGCATTTGATATTCGACACTCCCAGAAAACCCCGCACCGACCAATGGTTCTAATTATCGATTTTCAATGCTCAGATAAATCAGTCAAGTGGGTCCCTGGGGAACTGCTTTTCATAAACATACATTTATAAACAAAAATACATAATGTTACACGTCTTGTTATTCCTTGCCGCCATTTCGAACCCCCCGCCCCTTAAAACCTGATACTATTCCCAAAATACCGAATTTCATTGATTTCTAAAACCAGGGGGATCAATTGACCCCCACGCCCAAAACACCCAAATGATGGGCCTCAAAAATAGTGTCTCATGCTATTGTTATTGAATAGATGTCATATTTTACTCTGCCTGTAAATTTTTGCACACTTGGAAAGTCTGTAGCGGTCAGGGAGCGGACAAGTGCCGTGCGTTCACAATATTTCTCGCCTTAACGTATGTTACAGAGTAAAATGAGAACAAGTGATTAGAGCAGCATTCTTCCTCTAGCTCTCGCGAGGAAGAAATATTTAAAAATATTTTTAATTTGCATTTTTCATGTCCGATGTAGCGGCCGTCGTCCCTCTTGAAACTTAGCACTGGTAGTTTGAAATATGATGCAACAGAGGCAGTGTAGATTGCAAAGAAATACCACAGAAAATACACAAACATGCAGACGTTTTTATTGGCTCAAATTTAAATTTATCATTGACACAATTTAAGATAAAGCTAAAGAACATGCAAGTTTGGTTTGAAGTACGAAAGCTGTTCAACTTTGACGTGGATTATATATGTTCATTGAATTTTCAGCTCACTTTCACATAATAATAATAATAATGATAATAATAATAATAATAATAATAATAATAATAATAATAATAATAACAATAATAATGATGATGATGATGGTATGCTGAAAAGAAGGAATCACAAATGTCAAAATGAATGTAAGCATTTAAGATGAGGCAATCAGAGCAGGCTTATTTTGGAATTAACTGTGCATCTCAAATCAGGCAGTGAGCAGCAAAGGGGTGTAAGGGGACTTTTTTTAAGTTTTGAGTCAAACGATGAAGTTTCCATATTTCGGTAATATAACTTGGTTCGCTTTTCATATCAAGACCTTTTTTGATTTAGTTTCAAACAAATTTTTAACTTATCTTCTGAATACTGTTTATACTTGCTCATTATTTGCGAGATTTGTTTTAATAAATATCAAGCTTTGGAAATTTTTACGACATATTGCTTCATTATCTTTCTTTTCTTGCAGGAAAATGAGCTATTACTTTAATGAACATATAGAATCCACGTGAAAGTTGAACAGCTTTCGTGCTTCGAAACAAACTTGCATGTTTTTCAGCCATTTATCTATAATAATATCTTTAATACCTTTAATAGTATATCTCTAATAGCAACTCAAAATTGATAATTAACTTAGGGCCATTAAGACGTCTGTATACTTGCATGTTTTCTGCAAATTTTCTTTGCCATCTACGCTCCGTCTCCGTGGTAAGATATCATATTTCGAAATTCTGAAAACAGAAAGATTATTGTGTGATGTTTAAAGACTTCAGAGCAAGAATTGAGAGAGTGTCACGCTTGTGATTCATGCCATCTCATATTTTCTCCAAACAATTACCAGTTATTACTTATCTTATTAAAAACCTAAATCCAGAATTTTTTGTTCTGAAGTTGAGTTGTTTAGTTTTTATAGGCCCCTAAAGGTCAACACGTGGCAGCAAAAATTGAACGGTTTTATAAGACATGGAAATTGCTATGAGCCACAATTGTTGCCGTGAACAATTTGCATCCAAATTCTTTTTATGTATGAAGGACAGAAGGTTTAAACTTTACAAAGTGAATGCTAAATATGTGGCAAGTTATTGCCTCAAGGTCAATGAAGGTCACAAAAAAGTGGCACTTTTGAGGTCGAAAAACAGATTGCATCTTTAGTTGTCATGGCAAAAATACTGTCGCTTGAAAGGTAAGTATGTGCACTTTGAAAAAGTGCATAATTAACTGAGGCAAGTTTGATGTGCTTTTAGTTACATTTGGCCGAAATAGCTGAAATGTCACATTTTACTGATATTCAAACTGTCACAACTCCTTGCGCATTGAAATATTTTTTTTGCCCTTATCATGCCCTAGTTTTGGTCTTACCGAAACAGTAAACTCAATTGAGGCGAAATGCTTTAAATTCTTTTTTAAAAATAATAACTTTGCCTTTTTTTTTCATGCAAATTGACATGATCAATTACACGTGATTGACCATGTCATGCGCGAGATGCGAAACCGTCATCGACATTCGGTGTGATGTGAAAACCTGCTACCATCTTAAAATTACTCGTAGTAGGTCAGGATGAATTTGGAAGTCAAAGTGTTGGCATTTTCTAAAAATCTGAATACTGTGTAAAACAACTCAATTCTGCTCAAAAGTTCGTGTGATATTCTATGACGTCAGTAGCAAGAGATTTATGTACACTTCTCATTGGTTAAAGTGAATATTCATTGGTTTATAGTGGATGTTTGGAGAATCATTTTCAGAGTGATTCTGAGCTTTGAAAGACGTCGTGAAATTTTATTCTATGTACTTAGAATTTTTCTTCACCCGCTAGTGTTAAAACCTAGTTTGATTTATTTTTTAAGTTCACAGGAAGTTGTTTTAGTATTGTGACTCTTAATCCTATGAGAGTTAAGAATGACTAAGGCTGGTGAAAATCATTCTGAAACTTTGAAGCCTGAAGATGAACAGATGGGATGCAACGAACATGAAAATGAACACTGAGGCTTCTCCACCTGATGATATGATACACTTGGGTGATTGTATTTTCACTTTAGGTGAATACTTTTCGGAAACGTACATGCGTGCATATTAGAAGATATACGTGTGGGAAAGATGGTATTCTTCGACCAACTAAGGATGGTATTTCCTTAGAACCAGATGTGTGGAGATCACTTATTTCAAGCCTACGTAAAAATATAAATCAAAAATTAATCGAAGACCGTGATTTCGCTTTTGTTATAAAAAAGGAGAGTCGAGTGCGAATGGTAACATCTGTGTTAGTGTGCAAAGATTGTTCAAACTGAAACGAGAAGTGTTCCAGTTGATGCCTGATAGAGTTCTACTTTTGGAAAGCCAGATTGACAAATTGTGCTACGCGTCCCCTTGTATCTCACGTAGTGTCAAAGACAAACTTATGACTTATACCCTAAAAGAGTACATCCTTTCGGAAATTGAGAAAAAATATCCCTGTGATTGTCGATGTGATAAAATCAGCACATATACATCACAAGAAGTTCGTAAACTGGCTGATTCTCTACGTAAGTGACTATTTGATGAGCTCATATGCAACATAAACTACCTTTCTAAAAAAGAATGTGTGGATTGCAAAAATGTATTCATTTTTTACATGAGAGAGAGTGCATGAATGTGAATCATTAACAAGGGGTCGAAAGTTCGACACTTTTTTCGAACAGGCTCTTTTTAATGTTAATTGGGAAAACTTGACTCGTGACTTCGTTACTTTGAATGTTGATAGTCCATGTTTAAAATGTCATGTGTCTGATTTATTTGATGCAATCGATGTTAAAAATACGCTTGAAAGTTTTGAAGAGTTTTACTTAAAGATGAAAGTTTTTTTAATTGTCTTTTACTGTGTGTGTGAATAAATTGTGTTTATCATTTTAAAAGAGACTTGTGTTTTGATTGAGTTGTTGAATATGGTTGATGGATTATACTTTGAAATCACTCTTACATATATTTTTTATATGCACTTTATTGTAAGTAATCTTTATACTATCGGTGTTGTCTTCATCTTATTGTATGGTTTTGTAATTAAGACTGAATGAAAATATAATTTTTGTAATATTTCTATAGTTTAATACATGCGAAGGACTTCGACTAATGCTAAGTGGAAAGTCAAAATTAGAACCGTAAAGCTTAAACATGTCAATGGTTTGAAAACAATACACAGTTATATTCACATACACAAACTCGTACGTATCAATACACTTACATTAAAGAGAAATATTAAAGACTTATAAATTCTCATATGAGATAAGAACGCTCTTTCTTAACTTAGTTGGTCACATGATCGATAAAAGATCTTCACCTATTTGTGATTTGTCATGAAATAATATACATCGATAGATATGTTACTAAGTGTGTAATAGTTTTTATTTTTCTTAAATTCAAAGTTAAAACCAATTTGTTAATTGTAGGATTATATTAAGTGCTAAAAATGTGATATTTTCGCTTATAATTTCGGTTGATGTGTAAAGTTTTATTACAAGTTCCCTCACACGAATGAACAATAACATGCTAGATGGATATTTGAAAGCTTGAGTGAATGATTTGTAAGTATCTTAAACATTATTATTATTATTTCTAATGCATGTGTGTTAATTAATACTTAGAGTGCAAAGAGTAAATGGTTAAGTGCTATTGGTTATTAATACTAAGAGTAAAGTGATATTGAGTTTTAAATTTAATTAAAGCATTTCGTTTAAAGATTCAGTTGAAAAAATTTTATTTTGTAAGTTTGAAAATTTAAAAAAAAAAAAAAGAAAATAGTTTTGCGAAAAAAAAAAAGATTGAAAAGAAAAAAAATAATATGTTACAAAAATATTATTATTATTATTATTTTGATTTGAAAAAAATATTTTTGCGGAAAAATTTATTGTTGTAAGATTAAAAATTTATTTTTATATGATTGAAAAAAAAAAATGATTTTTTTTAATTAGTGGAAAAATATTACAAGTTTGAGAAATTATTTCTTAAAAACATTTTATATGATTAAAGAAAACAAAAATTTTTGATTTCATTTTCTAAGTAGAAAAATATTACAAGTTTGAAAAAATACTGTTTTGAATCAAAAATCTGTTTTTGAAAGAAATATTCTTACAAGCTGGAAATTTTTTTTATAAGTTTGAAATGAAAAAGAAATTAATTCGAAACTACGAATTAAAATCTAAAATTTTGTTTGGAAAACCTGACATCAGGCTATTGTCGATCTATGTGCTTGATATTTGAGAAACGTGAACTAATTTTAATTGGTCAGAAACAGTGACATCACTTACAAGACGTACTTGCTAAGGGGTGAATCATACTCGCACGTGGGGTTTGTTATCTGTTATCGGTAAAGGGTAGATAGAAATATTGATAAAGTCATTTCCTCAATTCGCACCGTTGTGTGTGGACCATCCGAAGTGCTGTAGGATTACGGTAGTTTTTTTCAACAGCCGAGTTGATTTGCGATTTTACGGCATGCCTTCTGCAAATCGACGATGGGCAAACAGCCGTATGCAGCGATTTCAAATAAAACATGCGTGTAGTTGTAATTTGTGAGATTGAGTTATAATTAACAATCCACTTATTACAATTTCATTCACTGTTTTTAAATAACTTCGCGATAGCTGGTACTTGAGAGATTTCACCCCAAAAAGGTTAGTCTTTTGTACTAATAAAATGAAAATGCTGAAAGAAAAAAAAATGTACCGGGGGCGAAATCCGCCTTTTAGAAGATGCCGAAAAATAATTATTTCTCCATTCATTTTATGACTTTGCGCCTAAATACAAAAGTTGTAAATGTTAATTGTCATGTGCAAATTTAAATGATTGTCAAATGTGTCACAGAACATTAAAATATCTATTTATATTGCATACTATATTATAAAAGTACAGCAGTTTAGGCAAATAGTATGAAGACACAAAAAACCATGACGACAGATATAGGCGAAGTTGTTTTTTCTATCTTCTTCTATTTTCTTTTTTTTTTTTTTTTTTTTTTAATTTTAAAACATTGGAAATTTAATTTCAGTAGTATGATTGTTCTGATATTTCGGATTTATTTATAATATAGTGGTCAAAAGACAAAAGTCAGAAAAAAAAAATCGTTTTGCTGCGAATTATGTTACTGAAGTTAATGTAGATGTAAATTTTAGAAGTTGAAGGAATAATGTTTTAAAATATACTTTGTCAAAAACAAAAACTGGTTTATTTTACATTCATTTCTTATTCGAATGGTAAAAATGAACAAATAAGTAGCTTTAAGAAGAAAAAACTGCCTTGAGTTCAAAGTTTTCAAAAAAAAAAAAAAAAAAATCTTTTTTTTCTTTAGAGAAATTCTCTAGTACTGATCCGTTTAAAGTGCCGTGATAAAAACACATTCAGGAGTCTTAGATGAAACTATGTTTGATTTCAAAAAAAAAAACAATTATTTTCAATGAAAATGTTGACTAAATTACTTTGTACTGAAATATGCAAAATTTAAATGCTATTAATGTTTTTGTTAAGTTAAATGAATGTCAAAAATATCATATTTGTGTCACAGAACAATAAAACTTCAATTTATATTGGAAACTATATTGTTAGAATACCAGAAAATCTGGAAAATAGTATGAAGAGAGAAAAATCCATGACGATAAAAAAAGACAAAGTTATTATTTTTTAAAAAATATTTAAAGCTTTTCGCCTCAGTGTAGTTTACTGTTTTGGTAAGACCAATAGTAGGGCATGATAAGGGCAAAAAATTATTTCAATATGTTGTTCACACAAGGAGTTATGACAGTTTGAATATCAGTAAAATGTGACATTTGCGCTATTTTGGTCTTACCACAAATTTAGTATTCATTTTATAAAGTTTGAACCTTCTATCCTTCATACATAAAAAGATTTTGCAGGCTAATTGTTCTCGGCAAAAATTGTGGCTCATAGCAAGTTCCATGTTTTATAAATCCGCTCAATTTTTGCTGCCACGCGTTGACCTATGGGCCAATAAAAACTGAACAACTCAACTTCAGAAAAAACATTTCTCGATTTAGGTTTTTATTAAGATCAGTAATAATTGGTTATTTTTTGATGAAAATCTGAGATGGCATGAATCACCTCATAATGACAGGCGTGACAGTTTCTCCGATTCCTGCTCTTAATAACCAGTGTTGAGTGCGACAGCAGAATTATAAGTTTTCAGAGGGAAGTTGACGGAATGGGCTTATTCCTCCTCCGACCGGCGTTGCAGCAAGACGTGTCTTTGCGCTCTCCCCTCCGAAGGAAGAACCTCTCTTTTTCTCCTGCCTGGCCGCCTGCTGATGCTTCGCTCTCCGTCCACGACGGTTTAGGGTCCCCCTTCCCGCAAGTAGCCCGTTGGTTTGCCGCGGCCTATTGAGATAGGTCCGGTATATCCTTCCGGCGAAACCGGGTCGATTCCCGCTCGGCCCTTTTCAGGGCCATATTAGAGCACCTCCCATTTGAGGAGAAGGCCCCAGCTTTCCGTTCCTGAAATGCCAACTCTTAGATCAACTCAGAAGCCCTCAAGCTCAAATGAAGACCAGCTGCCTCCTCCGGACCAGAGCCTGCCTGCCCAGACATCGCCCCCGGATACGGATAAAGGACGTGATTGGGAACCATTTGAGGTAAGGGTTAATGGAACTGATCATCCCCTCCCTAATTACACTATCGATCAAATAGAGAAATTAGTCACCTCCATAAACATTGCCACCTTTTCATGTAATGATGTGGACAAACTAGCACAATACGATGATGCCTTACGCATCATATGTGACTATTTTTCCAGAGCAATTGCTTCCGCTGATGACCCTGATGATAGGTTTTCCTTCACTATGTGCCGTCAAAATGTACTAAACATTCGGCTTTCACTAGCCCAACATATTAACACCATTTGCGATAATATAGCCAAAGAAACTCAAAACCAGCTCTTACTTAGGATTTCTACCCTCGAAGAGCAACTTAAAAATGACAAAAAAAAACCCACCCAGAAACAACCCCCAATCCAGGTCAGCATACCCATCCAAAATTCCTTTGATGTTCTGGCTGACAATAACATCAACAAGAAACTGGAAAAAGGGAGCGCTACTCGCAAGAAAGCGAAAAATAGCAAAAAACCCCCAGTGAAAAAACCACTCATTCCCTCTCCCTCCGGGGACATTGATAACTCCAGATTTGTTCATTATGAACAAACCATTAATGAGGTTGCAGTTAATAGCACCATAAATGACCGGGACTTGACTGCTGAAATCCCTAATGACTCCCAAAACACTGTAAATGACCAATCCTCGAATAGGGATACTCATAGCGTACACGACGATGGCTCGCAGACGGACGACCCGCCTGAACTTGGTGACTTCCAATCACAGAGAGTCAGACGCTATGCCAAACCTCCCCCTATTGTGATTGACGAAGTGGAGGACACTGTTGCCCTCGTCGAAATGCTTAACAATCTCACTGACTCAGCAATTAACATCAAATATGCTGGTGCCAAGAACATCATTAAGCCTCCTCATGAAGAGGCCTACAGAATAATTGTTGCCTATCTTAAGGATCAGGACATACCTCACCACACTTACTCGCTTAAGGAAGAAAAATGCCTAAAAATAGTATTGAGAGGACTTCCTAAGGACACGAGTATTGACTTCATCAAAACTCATCTTGCCGATCTTGGATACCATCCCACTAAAATTGTGCAAATGCACGGCAAAAATAGGAAACCTCTCCCCCTATTCTTGCTTAACTTGCCTCGCATCCCAGCCAATAACAAAATCTATCAAGAAGATTTCCTGGGATACTTTGACATTAAAGTCGAATCCCTCAGAATAAAATCATCTCCTACCCAATGCTATCGGTGCCAAGGCTTCGGTCATTCAAGTACCCACTGCAACAAGGCATTTAAATGCCTCAAATGCGCTTTAAACCATCCAACTAAAGAATGTAAAAAACCAAAAGACACTGCTGCAAAATGTGCTAACTGCAATGGTGAGCACACGGCAAACTTCAGAGGCTGCCCTAAGAGACCCCCTGACAGGGAAGTGAGAGTAAATCCTACTCATGAACAACAAAATGTGGTCAGTAATGTCACTGACTTTCCCACTTATGCTGAAGCAATACAATCTGATAACATTGTCACCGTTAATGACACTGATGCTACCCCTACCCCCTCCAATGAAATTGCTGACCTCACTCAGCTCCTAAAAAACTTTGGCAAAATCCCACAACTAATTACCAAAATCCTTCATGGCATGCAGGCCTTAATGAAGGATCTATCTTCTCTCAGCTCTGCTTTCCGTCATGATTGACACGCCCTTACTTAGAGTTTGCTCTTGGAATGCCAATGGCATCTTCCACAAAAAAGGGGAATTTGAGCACTTCCTCAGGGAGCATGACCCAGATATTTTTTGCCTTCAAGAAACACACTTATCTGGCTCCCATAAACTGTTTTTCTCAAACTATAAAATCTATCGCAATGACCGAACGCACACCAGAGGCGGTGGCACGGCCATACTTGTCAAATATTGCATTCCTCATTTCGAACGCCCCGTTCAAACTCAAAATATTGAAAACACTACCATTGTCTGTGTAATTAATGGATCTCCGTATACTATATCTTCAATCTACCTGCCTCCGAGCTCCAAGTTAATAATCAATGACCTCAATTCTTTATTCTCCATAAATAGACAGTCCCTTGTTATTGGTGACTTTAACTGTAAGCATGAAATTTGGAGCAATGGTCTCCCTAACAAAAATGGCAAAATTCTCACCAACTACATCATTGATAATGATATTGCACTGGTTGCCCCTGACTCCCCAACCCACTACACCAAGTTCGCAAATACCACCCTTGACTTGGCTCTCCTGAATAACCTCACCAATAACTGTCGAATCGAAGCTATCACTGCTTTAAGCTCGGATCACTGCCCTATCGTACTAGACATTGGTCTCAAGACCGCACTTCCCAAAAAATTCAACACCACTATTACCATTAACTGGAATTATTTCACCCAAGTGCTTCATGACAGATCAAAGGACAATCCTGTTATCAATAATCCCAAGGACATTGATACCTGCATCACTAAAATAACCGACGACATAAATTTTGCTCTTCAGAGGGCAAAATGCACCAGAATTCTTCCTGACGATTATGTCCGTCTTCCCAAAACAATTACCAACCAAATCAAGGAAAAGAACAAAATCAAAAAACTTTGGCACCTCACCAGAGACCCTAACTTGAAAAATACACTAAATAGTATGACTAATAACATCAAAAAACTCATTTCGGACCACAAGACCAAGACATTCAACAATTACCTAGAGTCTCTCGAAAACAATTCTAAAGCTTTCTACACTCTGGTTCGCAAATTTTCCAAAAAGACTCAGCCTATTCCCTCTCTCCGCAACAAACAAGGGGACCTGGTCTACTCAGTCAATGATAAGACCAGTGTACTTGCTGGAGCTCTCGAAGATAACTTCCAGCTAAATGCTGACGCCTATGATGACCAAACTATCTCTATTGTTAACAAGGAGGTCAGTGACTTCTTCACTCACCCCTCACCCTCCACCCCCCCTCCTGCTGTCTCTTCACTTGAGATAATGATTGAGATCAAAAAATTAAAAGAAAGAAAAGCGGGTGGTGAGGACAATATCAAGAACATTCATTTAAAACATCTCCCACTCAGCTCCATCTTTACAATCACTAAAATTATTAATAAGATTATGGCTTACGGCTACTTTCCCACTCTCTGGAAAAATGCGATCGTAATCCCTATCCCCAAACCAAATGCTGACCTCTCACAGCCCATCAACTACAGGCCTATCAGCCTCCTCAGCTCCCTTTCTAAGCTCACTGAGCGGATCATCCTAAACCAGATAAAAAACCACATTACTCAGCACCAACTGATTCCTAAATTTCAATTTGGGTTTAAGGAAGCTCATGCCACTACCCACCAATTACTTAGGATGGTTAACTACATCACAAAAAATATGCAAGAAGGAAAAATCACCATCGGCATTTTCTTTGATATCAGTAAGGCATTCGATCGCGTATGGCACGAAGGTCTTATCTACAAACTAATTAAACTAAATTTCCCCAATTACATAATCCAAATTATTCACCACTATCTCCACAAACGCACGTTTCAAGTGCGCATTGGTGATTATCTCTCCAGCAAACACAACATCTTGGCCGGAGTGCCCCAGGGCTCTGCTATTGGCCCAACATTGTATAACATTTATATTAGCGATTTCCCCCATATTGATCCACACTTAACTTGCTTATTTGCTGATGACACCAGTCTCATGGCTAGTGACTGGAATAGGAACTTTGCCCAGTTAAGATTACAAAAACACGTAAATATTGTCACGTCTTATCTCAACAAATGGAGAATTGCTATCAATCCTAGTAAAACACAGGCCATTTATTTCTCCAAAAATGACCTCAATAATGCTCCCAAACCCCTCTCTGTCAACAATGAAAATATCAAGTACTCTAAATATGTAAAGTACTTGGGCGTGAGCCTAGACAGAAAACTCACTTTCAAATATCACATTCGTGAAACCATTAAAAAAGCAAAAACAAAAATCGGCTACATGTACGGTCTATTAAGCAAGACCAACTCTCTAAGCACCAAGAACAAACTCGCCATATATACTACCATCATCCGCCCAGCAATGGTTTACAGCATCCCGGTTTGGGGGCATGCTGCTAAGACCAACATGATGGGGCTCCAAGTCATCCAAAACAAAATACTGAGAAAAGTCTTTAATGCACCTTGGTTTGTCTCCAATGATACGATCCATAATGATTCCCACATTGTGTATCTAACAGATTTCATTATTGACATCGCAACAAATTTCTTCACTCGACTCACCTACCACCCCAACCCACTGATACATGACCAAATACATTACACATATAATGAGGGAAATACAGGTTTCCCTTCTGACACAATGTTCATTACTTACCAACTCAAGGGGAAAAAGCGCCCCAGGCGCATTCCCCCTGCCGTCTCAGACGGCTAAATCTCTTCTCTGCCATTCCGGCAGATGGTTCGGCTCCCGAACCCTCCTTGCGGGTAGGACAGGCCTTACCCGCACTGATCTTCCATTGGATTTTCGATGTACATATTGTAAATAGTCCTTATTTATCCACTTATATTTATCCTTCGTTCTTCATACTTGTCTATTATTTCACATGTGCTTGTAAATATTGTATATACACAAGTGGCCCTGAAAAGATTCCTTTTTTTTTTTTTTTTTTTTTTTTTTTTTTTTTTTTTTTTTTTTTTACATATTCCTCCCCCTCATACCTTCAATGATCTGTTCCATGCCATGACCCTATACCCTCACACCCGGCAAAAGAGCTCACGCTCTCCACCGAAGAAAAATCATGATCCGTATCCGTATCCGTACGGAATGGGCAATTTGATAGTCCCAATACGGCTTCTTTCACATTTCTGAATACCTTAACGCTCAGGAATTCCAGCTGCCACGTAGAACTTGTAAAGCGCCTTCGCCCGTAAAGGCTGCGCCTGTAGCACTGGAAAATAAGTTCTCCACCCTCCCCCAAGTCTCGAATCCAAATTTAAATTCCCAGGAAACTACCTCTACCTCTCCGGCTAGAGGAGTTAATAAGCTTGCCCCCCTCGTGGTGGAGACCCCCCCCCCCCAACTACCTTGATTTCATCCGCAAGCTAAATGATAACTGTCAGAACTTTAAACTTAGGAATAGGAAGGATGAAACAGCGATCTTTGTGGATGACCCCACTGATCGCAATAAAATTATTAATCTACTCAAGTCTAGCAACATAGACTTTTACATCCAAAGGGCAAAGGGACCCAGACTATTTAAATATGTCATTAGAGGACTACCCACTTGCACCGACACTGCGGAAATTACGAAAGCACTTTCCGAATTAAATTTTCCTATTGTAAAGGTCGCCCAATTGACCAAAAGGGATGCTACTAGCTCCCACTTTTCCAACTCCAGCTCTCGTCCGGTGAGCAACATACTAAAATCAACGATTTAAAAACACTCTTCCATACTGCTATAACCGTCGAGCGATACCGGACCAATCGACGTGTTATACAGTGTTATACCTGCCAGGGGTTCAATCACCTGGCAGCAAACTGCTTTCGTAAAGTCCGCTGTGTCATTTGCGGGGGGGAACACTCTCGTGACAAATGCCCGGCCAAAATCAACAAGGAAAAGCCTAAATGTGTTAATTGTGGGGGTGATCACGTAGCCTCTTATAGGGGTTGCGTGGCCTTCCCCAAACCCAAAATCAACCTGGAAGGTAAACGAGCCGTTAACCGCGGAAGCGGTGCTAGCCGCAGAGTAGGAACTTCCTACGCTGAGGCCACTTCCAGTAATCTACCTGAGCATTCCACCCCTAATATTAAGGAGCCTAACTCCAGCAACGAAATTACTGATTTCATGCAACTTTTTGCAGAAATTAATAAAATATTTAACCTCCCAAAAGTCTTTTCCAAACTCAGGACAGCCCTCCCTATTCTAAAAAGTCAGGAAAATCTCATAGGCAAAATTTCAACTCTAGTCCAAATCTTTACTGATGAGGACTAAGTTTTTTATTCATTTTTATCCCCTTTTTTCATTTTAATTCAGTTCTGGACTCCAAATTTCTTAAGTCATGTTTTTGACCGCCAGGGAAAGCTCCTACGTCATCGGCTTAACTTGCCGACCAATAAGCTTATTCCTCTCCGGAGGATCCATCCCACCAATGGCAAGACTTGGGAGGTGCGAGGCCACGCCTCAGGTACTCCCCAGGAACGTTCATTTAGATATTCGTCTCTTGGTATCTTCCTCGCGAAAGCTAGAAGAAGATTGAACTCAGTTTGAAAAATGTATCATTTTACTCTGCTCTGTTGAATGAGTTAGGCGAGACTTCTGGGTAATCGCAATTGTCTTATTCCTGACGCTACAAACACTCCCGAAGTACTATGATTTTCGGTCAGGGAAAAATATTAAATACTTTCATTCCCACTCTCCCCCCCCCCCCCGCCTGGATTCTAGAAGTGTAGTGAAATTAGGAGTTTTTACGAATGATGTCAGGGTTCAAGGGGAGAGGTTGTGGCAGAAGATAACAAGATTTGTAATATCACACATTTTTTCAAACATTTTACTTTAAAAATGTATGTTTATAAAAAACAGCGCGATATGAGGCAAAAACTGGGGATGGGCGAGGAGATGGAATGCATCTCCTTTGATGAACTCATACTTTGATGAACTAATTCCTTTCGGTCATTTGATTAGCTGAAACTAGTTCTGCGAAATAATTCCTACGTAACTCAATAGGAATTTTACATTAGGGCGGCACCTAGTGAGAGAAATTATTACTATTCTTAATCGTCGTCTTTTTCAAAACGATTGTATTTTTTTTTTTTTTTCAATCACTCTTTTGGTTCTTCCCATTCTTCTAAAAAAAAAAACCTTTTACACGCCATGAAAAGCGTTTTGTACTTTAAATGCCTTTAGGTTTGGCGTTATACTCTGCAAGCATGATTAATGCAAGGCCTTACGATCCGAAAACAAATGTAACTTCAAAAGCTCCTTTTTTTTTTCTTTCCTTTTTTTTTTTAAAGCACTTCTGCTCACGAATAAAACACCCAAATTCAGAAATCAACTAGAGTTTGTTTTCAATTTTTAGATTGTTTTGTAGTTGTATCGTTTCATGCTATTTCTTTCTTTTTACTCTTTTTAAACTATTATCGGGGCCATTGTTTGAAGAATATGGAACATTTTTCATTTAGTAGGGGAATGTGGGGCAAATTGAAATGTTTAAGATGATTGAGATTTATCAAAATGAACAAATCGGAAATTTACAGTTTGAAAATTACAGTTCATAAAGAAAAAACATTGTAATGTACTGAAGTTAAAACAAATCCGCCAAATTAGCAAAACAACACGCGCAAATAACATTAAAGCTACTATTAAAATGTAAGTTAATCCGGAGAATATTGTTTTTTCTTTTTTTGCTTTTCATGCTATCTGACTTTTTATTGATGCAAGATTTTTGGAATTGATGGAGATTTTCAGACTGAGATCGATGTCATTTAAAAACGCTGATATCGCCATTCTAATAAAGACTTTAGGGAATGTTTTTCTTTCCGAAATGTGAAGTTTTTGTGCTATTGTCCTCATTTAAATGGAAACTTAAAAAAAAAAAAAAAAAAAAAAACAGTTATGCTTACTCTGATTTGAAGGGTATTTTTACTGTGTTACCTTTTTGGTATTTTAAACAGTACTGTGGACGTTAGTTAGAAACAGTTTATTTCCTTCTAATGAAGATTTTAAATGTTTAATGCTCTCACTCTAAAGAGACGTTATTAGAATCAGCATTCGTTTTGACTGGTATTTTGGGACGATTGCCTTTACAATTTTAGACGTATTTCTCCTTGTTTATTTAGAAGGGACATGCCACCAGAGCTCCGTTCCTTTCTCAGGCAAGAAGCTATGCAATAATTTAGATAGCCGGCGTAGTGCTGGACACCATTTGACAGGGATCGAGATTATAAGGGAAATGTTTGACTTTATTTAAGATTGGTTGATCTCACTCGAAGTAGAATTTTTTTAGAATTACCCGTGCTAACTTCTTTATTACTCCTATACTTCTCCTCATTTATATGGCGTGATTTTTGGTTTGTCTCCCCAGGTTTATCGACAGTTCATTTATCCCCTCCCCCTCCTATTTTTCAGTTTTAATAAAACCTTTTGATATATTAAAGGGGGGGGGGGAGCAGGAAATTTAAAATGTCGGCGAAACTGGGGACAAACCAATTTTTTGAAACTATTTAACCTCTGCCTGTGTTGACCATTGACTCAATCGATTGAAAAAAATCTTCGTCAACGTGAGCGAAGCCGCGGGTAGAAGCTAGTTTCATTATAAATGATGAAACACATTTGTTTTTATTATTATTCCCATCTGTTCTATTAAGGGGCGTAGCGAGGTGTTTGTGGGATGATCTCCTAGAACCGCTGTTTTTTTTTTGTCAAACTGCCTATCCTAAGAATAAAATATACTCTGCTTAATGTAAATGTACGTTTAGTACAAAAACGACAATCTCCCTGAAATGTAACGGAGTTTCCATTAAAACAATTATACTACATCGAGAGGAGAGTTCAAAACCATATTCTTCAAAGTACATGGGAGGATGGATTGTATTATAGCATAATATTTGTTCCTCAGAACCAATTACGTGATAATTGAACCAAAGAATTTCATCAGCTTTCAGAATGAAAAGTAGTGTCATCCAAGTAAGAATGCAATGAAAAGAATAAATAAATATAAATTTTGTAATGCTAAAAAAAAGACACTTTTGAAAGCTATTGCAAATTGTATACATACACATGCATTGTTGAGAAAAATTAGTTTTGAATATTTTACCAAAGAATCTAACGGACAAGCCTCAAATGTAATAAAGCGCCATCTGTTGGAAGTAAAGGAAGAGTATTCAAAAGAAAAAATAAAATCATGCAGAATAATATTGGGAGGGAAAAAAAAACAACTCTTAAAAGCAATTGTGAAGTCAAATATATGCATTGCGTTACTTAAAAATATTTAATAAACAGAGACATCCATTCATTTAACTATGTATATATTGCCATACATTGTTACTTGATTCTAAGAAATAAGAAAAATTGGCCATATTCATCACGCAATAGGCACGGAAGTAGCTTTAAAAAAAAAGAAAAAAAGAAGAAGAAATAGCATGAAGTAATACCGGCACTGAAACGAGCGAAAATTACTAATTAACGCAAAACTGAACCGATAATGCGAAAAAAAAAAGCAATTTCAAGCGGTAAAAAAAAAAAAAAAAAAAAAAAAAAGGACACTCACATCAAAGGGAAAAAATGAAACAAATCAGTTCATTTGTAAATTTTGTTTATGTTTTCGCAAGTTAGGGAGCTTGAAACAGAAAAAAGAAAAGCATGAAATTTTTACGTTGCATTCACATTGTAAAAGCCGTGTTAATTATGCTATTCAGAGTGTAACCCCAAAAACCCCCAAACCACACCCAAAAGTATCGCGAGGACGAAAACGCTTTTCAGTACTTTTTGCTTTCAGAGAATTGATTTTTTTTTTTTTTTGGAACGTTGGAATATGCAGTAAGAGTGATGAAAAAAAAAGAACAATTGTTTTGAATGAAGACGCTTAAGAAAAGTAATATTTTATTTCACTAGATGGCGAATCAATGTATGACTCCCATTTTATTTCGAAGAAATTTATTCCTGGAACTAGTTCCAGCAAACCAAGTTACGGAAAGGAATTAGTTTACCAAAGTTAATGACACTATCAATCTCTTAGCTCATCCCCTTTTCTTGCTACATATGATGCTGCTTTTCATAAGCATTTGACATTCCACACCCTCAGAGACCCCCACACCTACCAATTGCTCTATTTATTGGTTTTAAAAGCTCAGATAAATCTGAGCAAGTAGGTCCTTCAGGAACAGCTTTTCAAAAGCATAACATTTTACAGAAAAATACATGATGTTGCACGTCTTGTTATTCCTTGCCATCATTTCAAACCCCCCCCCCCCCCCGTCCCTTAAAATCTAACACTATTCCCAAAATACCGAATTCCATTGATTTCTAAAACCAGGGAGATCAATTGACTCCCCCCCCCCCCCTCCCCAAACGTCCAAATGATGGGCCTCAAAAATAGTGTCTCATGCTATTGTTATTGAATAGATGTCATATATTATTTTGCCTGTAAATTATTGCACATTTGGAAAGTCTGTAGCGGTCGGAGAGTGGGCAAGTGCCTTGCGTTAACAAAATTTCTCGCCTTGGCGTATGTTACAGAGTAAAATGAGAACAAGTGATTAGAGCAGCATTCTTCCTCTAGCTCTCGCGAGGAAGAAATATTTTTTTAACTTATTATTTTGCATTATTTGTGCTTCCCGAAACGGCCGTTGTCCCTCTAGAAACATATAACTCTGTCGTTATACTTGGCACTGGCAGTTTGAAATATGATACTTTAGAGAAAGTGTAAATTGTAATGAAATATTACAGAAAATACGCAAAGAAGCAGACGTCTTTATTGTCTCAGATTTTAACTTATCAGTGACATAATTTAAAATAAAGCTAAAGAACATCAAGTTTGTTTTGAAGTACGAAAGCTGTTCAACTTTGACGTGGATCCTGCATGTTCATTGCAGTGGCGTAGCTACACTTTCTGCCGCCCGGGGCGGTTCCTCAATTTGCCGCCTTTTTGATGGGCCATAGCTAATATAATAAAGAGTCAAAAGTATTGAAAACAATAATACGATTTTAATTAAGAAGAAAATAAACTTTTTTTTTCACATTTTTCATACAGAAGAAAAAAAAGGAATTCAGAGCCCACCGAAAAATTCCAAAAGTTAAGTCAAAATTCGGAATTTTAGGCGATTTTTAGTAACGTTAATAGAAGAGGCTTGGAGCTTCCTCCAGATTGTTTTTTTTTTTTTCTTTTTCGAAATTAAAATTAGTTTTATACTTTCTTTGGTGACGTTAGGGGGTTGAGACTTCTCAAGGAAATTTTCCGAAATTGAATTGTTCAAAAAGCAATTTTAGGCTATCTTTGGATACGTGAAGAAATTGGGGAAGGTTCGGGTGCACTGTCCGGATAGTTTTCCAACTAAACTGAAAAACATGTATACTCAGGCTGTATCTAGTGGTGTAACGGCTTCCCCTAACTCCAACGAAGACTGGATTTTCCTCCCGAAATAGTTTCAAACATGAAATCAATTTTAAACTGTCTTTGATGAGGTTTAAGAGAATAGGGAACGTTCAAAAGCTCTCTGGAAATTTTTCGATGCCGAAGTTGCAAAAATGCAATTGTAGTCTGCATTTGACGGCGTAAGCGATGGGTTAAATGTTTCCAAACATTTTGTTAAGTTAGATGTCTCCCGTCTCAATTGGAAACTTTCTGAAAATGACGTCCTAAAATCGCGACTTCAGCCTTTTTTTTTTTTTTTTTGACGGACAACGTTATGAGAGAGAGAGAGTTCGGAGGGGGTTTTCCACCTGAAATCTTTTTCGAAACTGTTGCTCATTTTAAGATTTTCATCATTGAGGAAAAAAAAAGCGCTTTGCGGGCTTCTCTCAGAAATTCCTAAAAACGAGATTCGGAGCCAACTGTGATGACGTTAGGTGATTTCGAGGACATTTGGGGTTCCTTCCTTAGAATTTTTCTGAAATTGAAGTTTCAAAAACTCAACTTAAAGCTATTTTTTGAAGACATTGGGGGTGATGGGGATTTTAAAGTTCGGTGAGCGTTATCCCGTGGAAATGTTTCGAGACTGAAGGCATAAAACTGCACTTTTGGGCTGTTTGGTGTGGTTAAGGGATAGAGAGGATCGGTTGCTCTTCCCGAAAAAGTGACATTTATTGAGGGTTTAACAATGCGATTTTAAGCTGTCTTCGGTGGTTCAGAATTCTCCGGCCTGAAATCACATTTTTAAGCTATTTTTGGCAACGTCAGACAGCAAAGGGAGACAATGGAGCCTCCAAAAACGCTGTTTTTAGGCTATGTTTGGCAGAAAGGGGTGGTAAGTGGCTCTCTTCCGGAGTTTTTTCGAAATTGAAGTCCTGAAAATGCATTTTAAGCTTTGTGACAGTAAGAAAGAAGGTAAAGGTAGGGGAAATTTTCCTAATTTAAAGTTTTAGAAACGCAAATTTAGGGTCTCTTTGGTTTCTCAAATTGTGTGACAACTCCTTTTTGGATCTGTGCTTTAGCGAATCACTTAATGTTGACAACTCAGAAGTTGCCACCGAGTGTACGAGCAAGACTTACCCACTGCTCTTTCTTGGATCCGGTACTACTATATTACCAAATTTGGATGAATTACCAAATTTGGATGATTCTCTTTTTTCCCTGATAGAGGACGATAAGATAGGCCCTTTACATTCGATTAACCATACTGTGATTCACGAGAAGAAAAAGTTGTGAATTAAAAATCTTTACTTTTTATGTAAATGTGAAAGGATTTGATTAGACATCATTTTGCTGATTAAAAACTATTCATTAAATGAATGATTAAATGTGAAACTCATTGTTTAAAGAAATTTGTTTATATAAAACAGTAAAACAAGCCATTATTATATGAGAAACAGATAATGCTATCCTGAAAATGAGCAAAAGAAATCACCGACCATTTGAGACCTCTCTTCTCTTACTCTTGTTGTCACTTTCCTTTACAAAAAATAGTTTTTTTTTAACTAGGTGGTTTCCAAGGAACTTTCTTAAAATCAAGTGGTATCGTCATCATATAAACAACGAAAGGTTACGAAATTTATTCTTTCCTTCGCAATTGTTAACTTTAACAGTAAAAAAAAAAAACCTCGGTCCCTTGACTTTACGCTACCACCTCCATAAGTCTGTGGTTTCAGACGAAGGAAGAGAAAAAACAAACAATGGTGGTGAGATGTCCGCAAGAAATACATATGTTATGTCCTACAGAAATTTTAATATCATAGTCATACCAAACCTTACTATTCAACTACTTTTTTTTTTTTTTTTTGCCTCCAGTTATAGATCAAAAGCATGAGTTCTTTGACGGGAAAATTCGCTAAATTTTTCACATCAAAAGTGTGAAATTTCCGCCCCCAAACAAGTGCCGCCCGGGGCGGACCGCCCCCTCCGCCCCACCCTAGCTACGCTACTGGTTCATTAAATATTCAGCTCACTTTCCTGAAAGAAAAAAATAACCTTGAAGCATAATGTTACAAAAATAGTCCAAAGCTTGGAAGTTTGGCGGGGGGGGGGGGGGGGAGGGAGAGGAAAAAAATTGCCCACAAAATCGGCAATTGCGAACAGGAAATACGTAGGTAAAAAATTTGCTTGAAAGTTAATTAAAAAAGGTCTTGAAAAATGAAAGAACCAAGGTATTTTAGGGAAAAGGAAACATCAAGCAACTAAAGAATTACGCAATTTTCAACAGTTTAAGCAAATAAAAAATATTCGTCTCCGTCTGCTAATTTAGGCGAACTATTTTTGCAGTGATTGCATGCATAAGATGGTGGTTAAAAAACTTAATAAATTCGTGAAGTGAAAATAATATAAGAATAATTTAAAAACCAATGCTAAGCTGTTATTCATCCAAAACTTTGGAAACAGGAAAGTTTTCTAATATAACGTAGAAAATTATCTTAAAAATAATTTTTAGTTAAATTTTGTTAATGAAAGTTTCTCTTAAAACAATTTTCGACTCACTTTAAAAAGTTTTCAAGCTCATTCTAATAACTGGCTTCCTAAAAAATATAATAAACTAGCCTTTAGTTGTTATTGTTTTTTAACTTTAACTGCAGTAAAGTTCCTCTAAGGAAACAAGAAGTTCCGTCTAGAGTTAAACGAGCCTACTTTCTTTATACATTTTTCATGCATAAATTTTTACCAAAGCTACGAAGTTAGAGTTGAAGTCGGGGAGTCGGAGTTCGAATAATTGTCATGCACAGGAGTTAGAGACGGAGTCCAGTACCCTAAAAATCTCGGAGTCGGAGTCAGGAGTTTGTCGTCAAGAGCTATTTAAAACAAAATTTGTTTGAAGTAAATCTGCCTTCAAGTGCGGAACATTGTACAGTGTACATTGACTTTCTGTTTTCCCGTAAGCGCTAATGTTAAGAGATTTGAACTGTTCAAAATTAAACGGAAAATTGTTCAAATCAAAAGGATATTTTTTACACATGTTTTTCATCAAAAGCTTTTTCCTACAAAGTTTGTTTGAAGCAAATTCGCCTCTAAGTTCGGAATTGCCTTAAATTTCCCCGTAGGCGCTAATGTTAAGTTTTTTGGAACTGTTCCAAATTGAACGAAAAATAGTTCAAATCAAAAAGTAAAATATAGGAATGAGGTGTGCTCGCCGAGATCTTTCGAACAAAAAAAAATTTTTTTGAATCGGACTATTCAGTCTAAACTTATTAGAGTGGGGGGGGGGGGGGGGGGGGTGCAGACAGACGGACCGACCGACATACAAACAGACTGACATACATTTTTCCCCATCTCAATACCCAACTTTTCATTTTTTAATTTTTTGATAGTTATTTTATTATTTTTGACTTTTTTGGCGCTTTTTTTTTGCGATATTTACAAGATGCAACAAGCTTCTTTCATGCTTTTTTTCTTTTTTCTCTGATTTTTACTGGGAAAGTAGGTTAATAAAAAGTAGTATACTTGAAGTACCCTTAGTTGGAGGAACAAAAGACATTTTTTTCGTTATACATGTAGAAGGCGATATAATAGAAATAATTTAACTTGGAAACTATAACTTAAAATGACTTTCAGTAAAGTAAGCATGTTGTATGGATATGGGCAATTCCATGGGTAACTGTCCGACATTTGTGAAGCAAAACAATACGTATTTTATAACATTCAGCGAAAAATATGTGTTGTACAGACAATCTTTTGGCCTGGAATATTGTGTATTTTATACTAAATTTAATGGTATAAGTGAATTCCCGAAAAATATATTGAATAATTTAAAAATATTTATTGAAAAAATGGTAACTGACTGACATTTTAAAAAGAATATTTCAGTCACTTGCCATGTTTTAGCAATTTTTTTTTAATCGTCCAAAATGTATTTTGTTAATTTAACTATACCATTGAATTCAGCATAAAAAAAATACAATATTCCGCAAGAAAAGATTGTTTTTACAATTTATATTTTACGTTGAACATTACAAAATACGTATCGTTTTGTATCAAACATGTCAGTTAGTTACCCGTGGAATTGTCCACACCTGACGTCAGAATTTTCCTAGTTCTTTCTTTCTCATTTCGCAAATGCAAGTCAACTACTCGTAGAATTCCTCCGAGCACAATGGAGATGCCGGATTAACCACAAAACAAACCTTCTCTGATACAGTCGAATCCCGACTTACGCGAGGGATGCGTTCCAAGACCCCTCGCGTAAGTCGAAATTTCGAGTTGTGGCGAAGGGCGTGTGTACAAACTTTTATAAATGTACTCAACTATTTTAAACCAGGGTTGGCAAAAACCCGGGTTTTTTTAAAAAAAGCCCATGGACCCAGAGTTTTTTGGGTTTTTAAATAAAACCCAAAAAAACCCAACTAAAGCTGGGTTTTTTAAAAGAAATGTGGGTTTTTTTTGTCTTTTTTTAGGGAAAATGTAGGGTACTTGTAGCATATTGTAGCGTGAGTATATGAACAAAGCACAAGAATTGTCTTGGGGTAAAAAAAAGCTGGAAAACTAGTTAAAATTCAGCGTTTTCTGAAGAAGAGTATGAAAGACGACGAAACCCAAGAATGGTGAAGTTTCAGATTTCTTAGTTTCCATGATTACCAACAGTTAAAGCAAAATTACTTCTTGAGTGATAAAATCTATTGTTCGTTTTTAATTACTACTATTTTTTTTTTGCATTTTACTTTATTGTATTTCATTTTTTTATGTAAAACTACTGTAGAACCTCAAGTAGTTTAAATCCCTATTTACTGAATTCCAGCTTAATCAAGACATTTCTTTGAATTTTATGTTGCCTGTTCTTCTATTTCTGTGTACAGATTAAGAAATATTAAACTTTTTTCTAAGATAATGAAAATACTGTACAGTACATCCTATTCTGTTTTCTGTCCGACCATTTGTAAAACCTGTTAATTTCTAAAAAAAATATAACTTGTTAATTCGAAATTTGTGACGTGTCGGGTTGCAGAAAATAATTCACACGAAAGCCTTTTAGCTAGAGTAGTTTCCTCTGTACAATCTACAAATATTGAGAAAACCAGACGTGACAGGACTTAGTCAAGATAATTTGAGCTATTTATTGACCAGTTAAAGATAAAAGTTAAATATATATTTTTTAAATCTTTGAAGTATTTTTAATGCCATTAAGAGTTAAGAAATACTATTAAAGTTCAAAATTCATTTTTTATGTCCATTGTCTTGAAGAACAAATAAAATAGAAGTTTAAATTGTAAAAGTATTTAAATTAACTACTTTTTTAAAAAACTTCTCAAAAAGTTTTAAAAAACCCAAAAGTGGGCTAAATAATGGGTTTTTTTAAGTGGGTTTTTTCAAAAAAACCCATTGGGTCCAATCCGCCCAACCCTGTTTTAAACACTTGTAAACACCGCGTAAAACTGTTAAAAATCATTTATCAACTATACATTGCTGTTTCTTACCTAAAAAACTGAATTTTTATTTGTATTTAAAAAAAAAAAAAAATTATTCGACCCAAAATGCTGCTACGATGCACAAAATCAATGATCAATGGGAAATAGACATAAAACAAACCAGTACGGTACGTATAGTATGTAGTAAGAAAAGCAAATAGATTATAGTTGTAATGTATAATAGATCCAGTAATGATATTTAATTAAAAAAAGTAAAGATGATGATGATGATTTATTCTGCATGATCAAACCGTTATTCTTATATATTTTTAAATAAACAATACAGTTGTTTCACTCCTTTTTTTTTTATAACCTTTCCATCTATGGTAACACCCCACTTCCTGGTTTCTCAAATTCACAATACAAAAGCAGCTTCAATTTTCATAATTTTTACATTTCCTTAGATACTACTCGGTGAACTTTTACGAATTTCCTTTTCTTGACTTTTAATCTTACTAATATTATATATGCAAAAGTTTGTCTGTATGGATGTATGGATGTATGGATGGATGTTTGTTACTCTTTCACGCAAAAACTACTGAACGGATTTTGATGAAACTTTACAATAATATAGCTTATGCATCAGAATAACACATAGGGTAGTTTTCGTCCCGTTATGGGGGGCAAAACCCCCTTAGGGGGGCAATAAAACACAATTTTTGTATAAATTCTCTAATATTGAGATGAAAAAATACTTGCACATATTTACATTATATGTCCATCGAAAGCTCTGATTTTTCTGCTGAAGATGGCACCTGTTCGAAATTTCTAAGTAGAATAAAAAACGAGTTATGAGCTTTTTAGATCCATGTTCAAAGGCTTTCCTCAACTCAATACAGTATTTAGTGTATCATCTCAACTCAATGTCGATAACGACAATTGTTGTATTGTTGACTTTCTTTGCTTTTCGTGACCGTTCAAGGCTTTTCTCAAGTCAAATCTTGAAGTAAGATTTTTGCACAAGATTGGCAAATAATACATGATTTGGCTGATCATTTTCCACTTAACGGAACTTTAATGTAATTAATGGTTTTTATTGTTATTTATGCTGATTGAACACTTACTCATTACCCAATCAACCAGCAGATCGCCAAAATTTTTGCAGAAAGATTTCCGTAGCTGATGCATTTGGCAGTTTTTTCAACGTCGCTGTTTTTGAAGCCGAAGACTACGTCATAATGTTTCTCAGCTTTCACCATGTAAACAAAATATCGCCAATCAAAGAATTTTTAAAAGACTTTTTTTACTGTGTTAAATAATCCAGCAACTAAATTAGGCAAATCCATAAACAGCACAAAAACTTCCATTAATTTTCCTTTTTGTACAATTTCAAACAATCACCAAATTTTACTACTTATTTTGGAAACATTTCGGATGAAACTGTTTAGCGCCATTTTACAGTGACCAAAAATATCTCAGCATCTGGCGACGATATCTCTGTAACGAAAATTAATATCATATCGTTTTACAAAGTAAGGAAAGAATGGGGGAGCATCATCGAAGGTACCCCGAAACGACTTTCGCAAATTCGGTAAAATCGCACCAAGAGCCACAATGATTGAAATTTCCCGAAATAACTAAAGCAGGTATAAGGGGATTACGAGCGCAGCTACTTTTTTTTAATCACTTCGTACTTCATTAGCCATACAGAGAAGGTTTTAGACTCCATGTTAAAAAAAAGTACCAACAGATTAATCTTTTTAAACATGAGAAGATTAATTTCATGTTTTTTAAATTTGTATATGCTTAAATATAGTGCTTTCGATTCTAAATCAATACTACTTTGTTCTTTATACTTATTGCTATTTTAGTTTTATGGGTAAGGAAGAAACTCGATTTTTAATCACGTCAAAAAGATGTGTTTTAAATTCTTTCACTTAAAACAGAAAACAAAAGCAAGTAACGATTTTTTCTAATAATTATTACTGACCCAGGCAACGCCGGGTATTGTTGCTAGTTGTACATATGGAAGATTAACTCATACCTAATTGTCGTGCTACCTTCAACGCATTTTATAGTTGTTCATGCACATAACCTTTAGCTTTTCTTTAATTGTCAACTCTTTTTCTTCATCTTCACAAACTTGAAGCGAAACGGCGCTCTTAGGTGTCATTATATTTCATCAACATTCATACTTAAAATGGAAAAAAAAAATAATAATGGGAAAATGAGGAGTGTTTGTGTAAGAGATGTTCAGACTATTACGATGCTTAACTTCCGCTTTCAGTGATGCTAAAGAGATGAAGCTCCATTCGCGAAAAAAAAAAAAAATATTAGCCAATAACAAAGCCGATACTTACACACCGCAATTCCCTTCGAAAATTTTTCGTGTTGCGGGCGAGGAATTCGCGTTAAATCTAAAATTCTTTATTGGGGGAAAAATCGCGTTATTGCCATTTCGCGTAAGTCGGATCGCGTTGTAGCGGGAGTCGACTGTATTCTTATTGTTTGAGCATGGCGGGCAACGTGACTTTAAGAGATCGTAGAGCCGCTTACTCTTTGGTGTGAGTTCGCAATAACATATACTTGCATAACTATACTGAACATTTATTACAACACACGAACGTAACATTTAACATAAATTCAGAAATAAATATAACTTAGAATGATCGAGATATTTCAGAAAGAAAAGAATTGATGCAGCAACGCTGCGTGACTTATCGCTACTCCTCAATCTTTCGTTCCTATTCCTATTCAGAGTCACAACTGACTACAACTGTATTTATGTCGAGGATTGCATACTAAGTGCCTTGCCTCCATTATTTTATATACCGATAGATGGCAGCACCATCACCGGATCGAACAGTTAATGAAAATTTAGAACTAGTCCAGGAACTAATAGCTACCTGGTGCTAGCACCCCCCAGAGGTATCGCTTCACTTGGAGGACATTGAGACCACGAGCATATTTAACGTCGCCCAGTCCCCTTTAATGACGACGGTGGGTCTTCGACCATCGAGGTTCGAACTCAGGACCCTCCGACCCCGAATCCGACACTCTACCGATCGGGCTACCACGGCCCCAATCTTTCGTTCTACCAAGAAAATTAAATTTAAACGTTGCCACTCACGGGATCACTGAAACTAATAATAATTAAAGTCTTAGGCTCAGCTGCAGCTGCAGACGATAAGAACCTTCCACTTATTTTAAAATTTTTTTGACTTTTTGAATTTGTGATTCCTTCCTTTCAGCATATTATTATGTATTTTTTATTGATATTATAATAATAATTATTATTATTTATTGCTATTTCTATTGTACTATTATTATTACATCATTATAATTTTTTTTTTGTTGCTGTTCAGTTACTGTTTTTCCTAATCTTAAATTTTTGTGCAGAGCATATTAGTAAGTAGTTTTATCGAATCCGTGTTCTTCACGCGTAGGCTTTGATAGGGATTTTTCTAAAACTTTTGTGTATTCGTTGTTTTTTCTTTATCTTTAATCAGATTACTTTAAAAAAAGATCCTTAACTGGTGCAGGAGTATCTTTTAAAATATATGCTGATATATAGACGCACAATACAATACGAAATACATTGCTTAGTATTCGAAGAATTCAAAAGCTAAATTCTTCTTTTGTCTTCATCTTATCGCGTGACTGTAGAATACCACTCGCCGACATTGTCGTAATTAATATGTGTAAGACATAAAATACTCAACAGAACAATATTCGAACTGAAAAGGCGTCATCTAGGGATGAACTCTATTTTGTAAAGAACCTAGATGGCGCAGTAATGTTTTCTCAGTTAGCGTGTCCAGCTAAGGGCTGCCTGGTTTCAAAGTTAAATGTCTCGAAAACAAAGGACGATATTGGAATAAAATTAACGGTATGGTTATTGAGAAACCCATAAAAATAATATACACAGGAATTTGGAAATTAGTTAAAAAAATTGCCAACAAGTGGCGCTGCACGCAGTAATTGCAATAGAAGTAAATCTCCATAAATAGTGTTTTTAAAGCAAAATTTTAGTAGACCATTAATGATGTTATAAAGAGAAATTTCTGGAAGCTTTTCCTCGGAAAATTTTCGAAATTTAAGTCAAACTTAATGATTTTTGTGCTGTTGGTGAGAACTGGAGAAAGGTGCTCTCTCGGATATTTTTTAAAGTTGCCGCGTTAAAAACTCAGTTTTAGACGATCTTTGGAAATGTTTGTGTGAGCAGTTTTTTCCCTTTTTCAATTGATTATTTTTTTTAGATATTTATTTATTTATTTATTTGAAAATGTTTCAAAATATTTCTTTTCTCATCGAGAATTACCATACAACCTGACCCAGGAAATTCTCCATCGGGCAAATTTCTTTTTAATGATTTTTCAACGGAAAAGTCATTGAAGTATTTCGCTAAAGAATACTGAAACTCTTTTGAGAAAAATTTGAAAAATTGCCGCCCCTCTTGCTGCTGCGACCCTGACGAGAGAACTCTTGCCAACCAGGCATGCCACTGCTCAGAAGTCCGCAATATTAGCTTTGCTTTTTTTTTTTTTAACTAAAGAATCTGGTGGAAAACCCTGAAATGTAAAGCTGCGCCATCTTTTGGAAGTAAAGAAAGACTTTATAGAAGAGTAGATTAAAACATACATTCTGTATTCGGAGATGTAAACAAATCTTTAAAGTCATTGTGAAGCCAAATAATCAAACCAAGACATTGCTTCATGTCACTATGTATGGGCTGTATCGCTGTATGTTATTACTCGAAAGTACTAAATATGCAAAATGTGCCATATTCATCAATCAACAATATCCCAATAATAGTTTGAAAAGAGTAAAAAGAAAGAAATATTGTGGAGCGATATTGACTACAAAACAAACAAAACTTGAAAACAAACGCAAAGTCAAGAAGATAATCAAAACACACAAATAAAGGAGATTCTTATTGAAAAAGTGAAAAGAAACAAGTTAGTTTATTTCTGAGTTTGTTGTTTTTTTTCGTGAGCAGAAGAGCTTAAAACCAAACAAAACAAAAAAAAAAAAAAAAAAAAAAAAAAAAAAAAAGATTTAAAAAAGAAAAAAACGTTGCCTCAGCGCAACAGTAAGATATCTAATCCCGAAAATAACACTAAGATATCTTACTGTTGCTCCGAGGCGACCAAAAAATAAATGAAGTTGCATTTGTTTTCGAATCGTCAGGCCTTGTATTATCATGCTATGCAGAGTATAATACCACACCTATTGGCATTGCGCATTGCGAGCACAAAACGCTTTTCAAGGCATGTAAGAGTGCTTCAAACTTTTTTTTTTTGGAAGAATGGTACAAAAAGAGAGATGAATAAAAGAATATTAATAATGATAGTTAAAAAAAAACAATCGTTTTGAATAAGAAGGCGCTTAAGAATAGTAATAATTTCTCTCACTAGAAGCCGCTAGTAATAATTTCTCTTACTAGATGCCGCCCCAATGTAAAATTCCAATTGAGTTACGAAAGAATAATTTCGCAGGACTAGTTTTAGCAAACCAAATGACCGAAAGGAATTAGTTCAGCAAAGTGAATGATACTTTTCATCTCTTCGCTTCTCCCCTATTTTTGTGTCATGTCTCGCTGTTTTTCATGAACATACATTTATAAAGAAAACTTTTTGTGATATTGCAAATTTTTGCTTTCTTCAGCCACCCCCTCTCCCCTTGAACTCTGACATCATTCGCAAAAATAACTAGTTTCATAATGTTTCTCAATTCCATAGGGTAGGGGATTTTTGAATGGGATTTAACAATATATCCTGCTCGAAAATCACAGAATTTTGGGAACGTCTGTAAATGTAGTATCGGAAATAGAACAAGGGCAAGCACCATAAGTCTCGGCTTCACACATTTAACAGAATAAACTTTAAACTATAACACCTGTTTTACACTGACGTCAATCTTCCTCTAACTTTCGCGAGGAATATACCAAAAGAGTTAAACTAAGATAAGCAGAAGTAACACCAGGGAACGTCTTTTTGAGAACTCATATTTTCGCTGTCATTATCGGCACTGGGAGTTAGATCTTTGAATATCAATTTTTAATATTTCCGTTCTCCCAGTTTTGAAATATGCTATCTTACCATAGCGACAGTGCGTAGATAGCAAAGAAAATTTACAGAAAACATGCAAAACATACAGACGTCTTTATGGTACTAAGTTAACTATCCATTTTGACCAGTGACGGATGGGACAGCATGAACCGGCCCTGGAATTTACAGGTCAGCTTCCTCTTAAGAGTTGCTGATTGAAGAGGAGACGCCCCCCCCCCCTCTTCCTCTATTTTTTTTTTTTTTTTTTTTTTTTCAGATGGAAAATAGAGAGCGGGACAAGTTTAGATTGAAAAGGGAGTCACCACTAGAATTTGTGGATTCAAATTAGGTGATTTGCGTTTGGGAATGTGCTGCAAAAGATTAAATAATACGAACACCTGCATAACAAGCAGTGTAATAGTCGTACAGATGATGGGAGATACGGGGGCTCCCCCCAGGAAATTTTCCCCATCTTGGGCAATGTTTGAAAACTGGGGGAATTTCGGGAATTCCCCCCAAAGTTTTGCCAAGTTAGAGTCTTAAAAAAGCAGGGGCTCTTTCTGAGAATTTTTGCGAAATTGTTGCTTTAAAATCGCAGTTTTATACGGTTTTTCGGGATGTTAAGGAAAAGAGAGATTTGGGGCCCGACTTCCGGAATTTTTTCTGATTTGTATAGTCTTAATGCCTTTAGACCACCTTTGCATTGTTTAGGGGAGAAGGAGAGATTCAATTTCCCTGCCATTTTTCGAAATTGAAGTTATTTTACTCATTTTGTTTATGATAGAGGCTCTCTTCGAAAATTCTTGTAAATTTTACCTCTAAAACCGCAAGTTTAGATTACCTTTGGCAATTTTAATGAGACCAAAGATCCAATCTCCCCCCCCCCAGGGAATTTTTTAAAACTTGTTTCTTAAAAATGCATTATTGATTATCTTAGGAAATGTTAGGGAATGAAAAGGTTCGGTGGTGCTCTCAAGGAAACTTATCAAAAGTGAAATCTAAAAAATGGTATTGTAGATCTTGATAACGTAAAGCAGACCGAAAATTTTTCGAAATTGAAACTTTTAGAACGTTATTTTACTCGACTTTCAATGACGTGAGGGGTAGAAGTTTTCGGAAGATTATTTGAAATTGATGCTCATAAAACGAAATTTAAGACGATCATTAGTGATACTGCCCTGCGTGTTAGGGACACTCCAACGAAAATTTTTTTTGAATTTAGCTTTTAAAGCGCAGTTTTTCACGATCTTTACTAATGTTGGTGGCTCTTCGGGGACCCTCCTTTGGTAATTTTTCGAAATTTGAATTCTAAAACGGAGATGTAGATGATATTCGCTGATGTTATCAAAGTTTCGGCAGCTCTTCCCTAAAATCTTTTCGGAATTGAAGCCCAAAAACTTAAATTTCTGACCGTCTCTGGTGACATGAGGGGGAGGAGAGATTCGGTGACCTCCGAAAGTTTTCGAAAGTGAAGTGACAAACTTTACTTTAAAATATTTCAAGCGAATTGAGATCGTTGCTTCATGAAATTAAGACTTTACTCTCTCTAACTTTTATCCCTTCTCGATACATCAAAGTAGGAAATTTTCACTACAAGAAAGCAGAGCTGAATTTCATGTTGTCCTTTGTCAACGGGTTAAATATCTATTTCAGTTATCGCTTAACAATGGGCTAAAATTTACATAATAGAGTAAAACTGCTAAAAATGACATAAAATGTTAAATAACTTCTTTAGTTTAGGTTTTTTAGAAATAAATTATAGCTTATGTTATTTCCTGATAATTTAGCTTTCTGTAATAAAAGAAATGGTTAAAATAGGTTCAGTAGTTTTAGAGCGTATTCGATACAAACAAACAAAAAATTTATCCTCTTTATATAGTAGTATAGATGTATCATCGCCATATGTTATTAGTCAATGGGTGCTAAATTGAAAAACAGGCCCTACTTACTAAGCAAGGGCCACCGGAGTAGTTTGAAAAAGAAAAAAAAAAAAACAAGAAGGAATAGCATGAAGTAATGTTGGCAATTTCACGTGCGAAAATTATGAATAAACGCAAAATCAAGAGGATAATGTGAAAAAAACATCAATTTCGAGAACGAAAACTGGATACTCTCATAAAAAAAAGAAAGAAAAAACTGAAACAAGTAAGTTCATGTATGAGTTTCGTATGTTTTAGTAAGCAAAACAGGTTGAAACAGAAAAAAAAAAATCATGGAATTTTGTCTTTGCATTCGCCTTGTAAAACCCGCGTTAATCATGCTATGCAAAGTGGAATGCAACACCCGAAGGTATTGCGAGGACGACACGCTATTCAGTACTTGTATATTTTCTCTCACTAGATGGCACACTAATGTAAGATTCTCACTTTCTTCCGAAGGAATTTGCTTATAGAACTAGTACCAGCAACCCAAATTACAAAAAGGAATTACGTGAAATACACCACCAACTCAGTCATTCCAGCCGAAGACTGCAGTTTCGTGCTAATGAGCACTCATCAGCTCGGTTTAGGAAGTGACTGAGATGGAGGTGGAATGACTGAGTTGGCGGTGTATTTCACGTATTTCTGCTTTAGCCCTGGCTATGAGCGGTAACTTACTGAGAAAGGAATTAGTTTACACTTTACAGAAGTGAGTGATACTTTCCATGTCTACGCCCATCTCCTCTTATTGCCACATGTCAAACTACTTTTCAAAAGTTGCTTTATAAAGAAAAATGTAATATGTTACACATCTTGTTATTGCTTACGACCATTTGGCAAACCCCTAATCCCTTGAAATCTGACATTTTTCGCAGAAATACTTCATTTCATTGTAGTTCTAAATTCTAGGGGGGATCCATTGACCTCCCCCCCCCGATCGTTTAAATGATTGGCCCCCCAAAATTGTCTTACGCTATTATTATTGAATCGATGTCATATTTTATCCTGCCTGTGGTGCATGGAATCATTGCACATTGAGAGTGGCTGTAGCGGTCGGGTTGTGGAACAGTGCAATGCATTCACCCAGGTTTCTCCCCTTACACATTTAGCAGAATTTTTTACGAGGTTGTGTGGATACACACGTGCGAGGTAGATTTTTCAAGCATGAAAGAGATTAAATTAAACGTACCGTTCGATATGTACAGATACAGATACAGATAGGAAATTAAATGGGCCAGAGCGGAGCTCTTTTACCCTGTATGAGGGAAAGTCATGAAGGAGTTGATTTGGAATGGTGTGAGGGGGGGGGATGGAAAAAAAAACAAAAAAGGAATCTTTTCAGTGTGGCCCTGAAAAGATTCCTTTTTTGTTTTTTTCCATCCCCCCCCTCACACCATTCCCTTTGAAACTTATAACTTTGCTGTCATACTCTGCACTGGGAGTTAGGTCATTGAACATCCATTGTCAGCCTTTCCATTTTTACAGTTTTAAATTATGTAATCTTACCATGGAGACAGTGTAGATGGCAAAGAAAATTTACAGAAAATACGCAAACATGCAGACGTCCTTATTGTCCTTACTTACTTCGAACATACCTTTGACATTATTCTAGACTAAGCTAGTAGACTTAGTTTCATTGTCTCCTGAAATATTTTTGATACTTCCTTTCTGTTTTAAGAGTTACGTACAGAATAATAAGAGTTTAATTCAAATATCTCCTTTCTTCCCCCCTCCCCTCCTCCCCATCATAAAAAAAATCGAAATAGTCAATATCGCTAAGTTTTGTGTTTTCCGTTAGGGACAGTTTCGGTTTCTGTGACTAGAACTTACCAAAATCGCCAGTAGATGGCGATACAACTAAGCTGTATTTACAGATCCTATATACGGAGAGATTGGACAACGGCGCGCCAATATCCGCCATGTTTAGTCCCAGTGTTGCCAGCTCGAAATGCTGCGCCGTGTGAATTTTTAGCTTTCCCACGGAATATAGAACATGAAATCTTTAAAGAACAGACTGATTTATTTTCTCTTCGTATTTTCATTAAACGGAGTGAGCGCCAAGTCTGTCAATCCGGCGCCAATCGTTTCGTATCGTCATAGCGCTTACAAAGAAAATTTTCTTTCTCGAAAACTTCTTCATAAAAATAGAAAACAAACAGATATTTGTGAGCTGTATATTGCATTTCATAATATCATAACTAACTTCCAATTTATTCGATACAATGTAGAATGATATTTGGGGCAGAAGATGCATTACGGTCTACGGGGAGTGAGCAACTTTGGACATAAGATGGCCGCCGTTCCGAAGTTGTCCAATCTCTCCGTATTTAGGATCTCTAGCTGTATTGGGGCGTGTTCGAAATGGATATGAAATGATTCTAATCCACTTTTGGAAAAAAAAGATTTTTTTTTTTCGTTTTCAGAATTTCTGGTATAAGCCCTATCGACCCATGAATTTCTTTCTTCTCAAAGTGGTTTATATCTACTGTTAAAAAATGCGTAAATATTGGTTTTACCACCGAAACGGTGTACATCCATCCCCTTATTTTTTGCCAGGTCTTTTACAGCAAAGCGGAACTTATCCATTATTTGCCGGTATCCACTTATTCACTATCATATCAAAAGGGCACATATCCAAAATTGAATTTGCCACTTCCAATTCAAAAGTAGTTCACAAAGAAAATAGCGGAGCGAGGCACTGGCTGAGCATTTCCAATCAAACAAGATACCTGTCCGTATTAAGAGATCGCTGCACCTTGCGCCTTGTGCAAGTGTGTTATCATTTAGGCAAACGCCACCTCAAATTGCTATTGCTAAATTAATATTAAATAATTGATATTACTATTAAATTGTGATTAATTAATGATTAAATTATGAGTAATTGAAAAATTGTGATTAATTAATGATTAAATTGTGACTAATTAATGATTTAATTGTGATTAATTGAAAAATTGTGATTAATTAATGATTAAATTGTGATTAATTGAAAAATTGTGATTAATTGTAATAAAACTGATTTAATAATACCTACAACGTTGTTATTTGAATCGGTTTGGGTGTCTTCATTGTTCATTTTTAATTGGATCCTAGGTCCTTTTTTTTTTTGAAATGTTCAATGAAAAGAATAAAGTAAGTGGGAAGGAGTAAAGTAGAGTAAAAAAAAATTACATTAAAAAATGTTGAATATTTTGTTGTAACTTTAAAGTTTATTTCTGAAGGAAATTCTTTTTTTTTTTTTTTTTTTTTTGCAAAACGGATGATATCCACTGTTTTACACCAAAAAGGAATATATCCAAAAAAAATTGGCAATTTAGATCTGATAAAATTGTGGAAAAATTCCTGGACTTATGCCAATAGTCACTTGTTATTATACCAAAACATTGTGAAAAATTAGAAATTCTAACAGTTAATGTTTGTGCGTAAAACGTTTTTTTCGTTTCGCCAAAAAAATATAAAACTGGATACAATCCGCTTTGAAAGTAAACTAGAAAATGCGTTGTTTTTTTGCTAAAGGGATGATATCCACTGTTTTACACCAAAAGGAAATATATCCAAAATAAAATTGGCAATTTAGATCTGATAAGATTGAGGAAAAATTCCTAGACTTATGCCAATTTTCACTTCTTATTCTACGAAAATATTGTGAAAAATTCGAAATTCTAACAGTTAGTGTTTGTGCGAAAAACGTTTTTTTCGTTTTGCCAAAACAATACCAAACAGGATATAATCCGTTTTGATAGTAAACTCCTCAAATCTCGTAGGAGCCTCGTGTCGTAAATACGCAGGTCATACGTCATTTGTTAAAGATTACAATCCTCCTCTGGCTTGGTGAGGAAGATAGCGCAAGATTTGCCCTGCGAATGTTAATGATGCAGTTAATCGAGGATACGGATACGGATCATGATTTTTCTTCGGTGGAGAGCGTGAGCTCTTTTGCCGGGTGTGAGGGTATAGGGTCATAACATGGAACAGATCATTGATGGTATGAGGGGGAGGAGGAAAATATATATAAAAAAAAGGAATCTTTTCAGGGCCACTTGTGTATATACAATATTTACAAGCATATGTGAAATAATTGACAAGTATGACAAACGAAGGATAAATATGAGTGGATAAATAAGGACTATTTACAATATGTGCATCGAAAATCCAATGGAAGATCAGTGCGGGTAAGGCCTGTCCTACCCGCAAGGAGAGTTCGGGAGCCGAACCATCCGCCGGAATGGCAGAGAAGAGATTTAGCCGTCGGAGACGGCAGGGGGAGTGCGCCTGGGGCGCTTTTTCCCCTTGAGTTGGTAAGTAATGAACATTGTGTCCGAAGGGAAGCCTGTGTCTCCCTTATTGTATGTGTATTGTATTTGGTCATGTATCAGTGGGTTGGGGTGGTAGGTGAGTCGAGTGAAGAAATTTGTTGCGATGTCAATAATGAAATCTGTTAGATACACAATGTGGGAATCATTATGGATCGTATCATTGGAGACAAACCAAGGGGCATTAAAGACCTTTCTCAGTATTTTGTTTTGGATGACTTGGAGCCCCATCATGTTGGTTTTTGCAGCATGACCCCAAACCGGGATGCTGTAAACCATTGCTGGGCGGATGATGGTATACTAGCTTGCAAGTTAACTTCTCAGTGACGTCATTACTCGCGGAGGAAAAACACTGAGTGAAAAGACCGCCTGTAGGTTTGTAAGGAGGATCTCCGATAAGACACCGCACTCGCAGTTGCCTGCTTGGCGAATTAATCCGCTTTGGCATACTTCACACGGAACTGATTTTTATGTTAGAGTCGAGCCCGTACATGGAATCGCAGTTTTACGGGATAAAAATGAGAAATTAAAATGTTTCGTACGCTCGGCAGAAGAAGGGGGGGGGGGGGGAATTATTAAGCAGGATCTACTTTCAGTCGAGAAACCAATGAGCGGTATGACAGAATAGCAATTGATTTTCATTTTATTGAATAAGAAATGCTCCCCCCCCACCACTTTATAAAAAACGGTATTTAATTCAAGTATTTTGTTCTAAAAATTATTTCCTCTTCTCAGAAATATAAAAGTCGTTACTGGTAGAAATTATTACTTTTTTTTTATTTCAAAAAAAAGCCTGACAAATTTTCTCAAAAACAATCGTAATGCATTAAAATTTACTCAAAAAAAGAAACCTAGGTAAGCAATGTGATTAATGTTCTTACGCTATGAGGAAAACTTGCAAAATGTACTTCATAAACTTTCTACATAAATTTATTATGTGATCAAGTATGTTACACTACAGAGAATGAATAATGATTACTTTTTCTTTTTTTTTTTTTTTTCAAGGAGGGGGGGGGGGGCATCCACTCGGTCTCGTGGGTCAGTAGCGCAGCCAGAAAAATTTACTGGGGAATCTTCAAAATCGAAAATTATTGATTTTTATTTTTATTCAGTTCTAATGTAAAAATATCATTCAATATATTCAACCAAAGTTTCTATGACTTAATAACTGTTCATTAATACATCACTATAGTTAGGGCAAACCTAACTTGGCAGCAATATAAATTCTACGCAGATCCTAATCACAGCATTAGACACTGCCAGGTTAGGTTAGCCTCAACTGCAGGAAAGTATTTTTTGTATTGATATATAGAAAGGACTTTGAAACAAAGAAAAGCAGAAGGGGGATGGGTAAAAAAACACAATATATTTATGATTCCCACTGGTAAGTTTTTGATAACCTCGAAATTCCTTTAAAATGCCCTTGAAATGATAAATATTCAAGCAATGCAATGCAATTAAAATATTCAAGAAACTTTTTTAAAAATTGCTTTTGGGGTTGTTTGGGGAAAGTGGGTCACCCCTTTAAAACTGAAATATGGATATAGCTTTTATACTTTTTTACACTGATCATATGATATTTCATTACAGTGATTGGTCTTGCATATATTTTGGGTTTCTCGGAATTTTTTTCTAGGTCATAGAACTTTGTCCAAAAAAAAAAATCTGATTTTTTTTTTTTTTTTTTTTTTTTTTTTTTGCGAGTTTAAGCAACATTTTTCATAAAAGTGTTTCTAGGTTAGTTTTTATTATTTTTTTATAATAATTAAACTTTTGTGTATAGTTTATCTTAAAGTGCATATTGCAGCAAGAATTTTTATTGTTAATAAGTGTTTAAGAAGAGGGGTTTCACTTACCCCGTACATTTTTACTATATAGGAAGTGGGTCCAATCCTAATAGTGAGGAATTTATAATCAATAGCAACTCTGATGAAATATTTATATTAGTGAAATACACAACAACTATGACGATCTAGTATGAATTCGTAGTTCAGCTACAGAAGTACTAAAACTGGTGATTTTGTCTTTGTGAAACTTACATAAAGAAAACCATAAATTACTGTTGAAAGTTGATGTTACAAATTAAAAAAAATACAGCTGAATTCGCAAGAACTAAAAGAAATTGTGTCGGTTTTTATTGACTTGTTGCAGATGATTTTGGAGTTATTACTGAGAATGAAGTGATACCCTCTCTATCAGCATAGAATTCCTTGATCTCTTCTTGCACACAAACCCTAAATCTTGCATCAATCTTCTTGTTGTGGCGATTGTCAAATTTGGTAGGTCAGCGTCCTCGTTAATAGTCTTCATGACTTTCGCCACCGTTGGTATTTCATTTCTTTTAAAAAACAAACTTTCCTTCGAATGGCAGACAGGACGAAGTCGTCGAACTTTTGCATTCGCGTTGCTTTGCCTTTTCTTACGGGCCTTTTTCTCCCAGGTGTGGAAAAAGAGCCTTGGATCTTAAATTCATTTTGCATTCGTAAGATGCTGCGGGTTGAAACACCTGTCAAGTCCGAAGTTTTATCCAAAATTTCAGTGACAGAATCGTTGGGATTCCTTACTTGAAATTTATGAAACACATTCATAACTATAGTCTTTGCAGAGCTCTTCAAAGCGCTGCCTTGCTTGTGTGGCTGAAACACATAGCTCAATTTTGGCGTCGTAGATTCCATTATCAATGATACGAAAATAGAAAAACGAGCAAGTAAGATAGAAAATAAAACGAGCGAAAATAGTGAACTACAGCGGACGACGAGCGAACGAGAGTGGAGCACTTGAGCAAAATCGCGCCAAACGCAGAATATCCGGAGATCGCCAACTGTTTGTGAGCTCTGATTGGCTGGTTCGTTCAGTTGCAAATGAATGTATGGATCCGCGCTGCACCGCTCTTAAAATTGAAAATATTTAACGATTCACAGAAATTATGACAAAAAAATGTCCCTTTTGCGTCGGTTTAACTAACTAATCCGATTTCTAAAGCAAAGTGCGTAATTTCCCCCGATTATCTGGCAAAGCGCAAGGAACTATTTCCTTCACTTGGCCGCAGCTCATTTCTCCATAGCCAAGAAAGCTTGCAATCGAGTATAGTATATATGGCGAGTTTGTTCTTAGTGCTTAATGAGTTGGTCTTGCTTAGTAGACCGTACATGTAGCCAATTTTCGTTTTAGCTTTTTTAATGGTTTCACGAATGTGATATTTGAATGTGAGTTTTCTGTCTAAGCTCACGCCCAAGTACTTAACATATTTAGAGTACTTGATGTTTTCGTTGTTGACAGAGAGGGGTTTGGGAGCATTATTGAGGTCATTTTTGGAGAAGTAAATGGCCTGTGTTTTACTAGGATTGATAGCAATTCTCCATTTGTTGAGGTAAGACGTGACATTATTTACGTATTTTTGTAATCTTAGCTGGGCAAAGTTCCTATTCCAGTCACTAGCCATGAAACTGGTGTCATCTGCAAATAAGCAAGTTAAGTGTGGATCAATATTGGGGAAATCACTGATATAAATGTTATACAATGTTGGGCCAATCGCAGAGCCCTGGGGCACGCCAGCCAAGATGTTGTGTTTGCTGGATAGATAATCACCAATGCGCACTTGAAACGTGCGTTTGTGGAGATAGTGGTGAATAATTTGGATTATGTAACTGGGGAAATTTAGTTTAATGAGTTTGTAGATAAGACCTTCGTGCCATACGCGATCGAAGGCCTTACTGATGTCAAAGAAAATGCCGACGGTGATTTTTCCGTCTTGCATATTTTTTGTGATGTAGTTAACCATCCTAAGTAATTGGTGGGTAGTGGCATGAGCTTCTTTGAACCCAAATTGAAAATTAGGAATCAGTTGGTGCTGGGTAATGTGATTTTTTATCTGGTTTAGGATAATCCGCTCAGTGAGCTTTGAAAGGGAGCTGAGGAGGCTGATAGGCCTGTAGTTGATAGGCTGTGAGAGGTCAGCATTTGGTTTGGGGATTGGGATTACTATCGCATTTTTCCAGAGAGTGGGAAAGTAGCCGTAAGCCATTATCTTATTGATAATTTTAGTGATTGTAGAGATGGAGCTGAGAGGGAGATGTTTTAAGTGAATGTTCTTGATGTCGTCCTCTCCACCCGCTTTTCTTTCTTTTAGTTTTTTGATCTCGATCATTATTTCAAGTGGGGAGACAGCAGGAGAGGGGGTGGAGGGAAAGAAGTCTCTCTTAAATCTTATAAGCTTGCAATTATATTTCGCACTGGTAGCTTAGGACTGACCATCAATTTTTATATTTTCCGTTTTTCCAGTTTTGAAATATGATGTCTAACTACGGAACCGAGTGCGGACGGCGGAGAAAAATTACAGAAAGCTTGCGAACAGGTAGACGTCTTTATTATCTAAAATTAAAAATTTTCCTTGGACATTAGCTAAGATTAAGCTAAAAAATTGCAAGTTTGATTTGAAGCAGTGGCGCAGCGAAGGGAGAGTTTAGAGGGTGAAACACCCCCCAGAGGCATTGGTTTTAACATAAATGCAAATTCTAATGCAGTAGTTATAGCACATGAAAGCGCTGTTTTGATAAAAAAATAAAAAAAAAACTTTCAGAAGGTACTTTTGATCAAAAAATCCCTTTTAGAAGGCATATTTGATATATATATATAAAAAAACGCTCCAGAAGGTTTTTTTTTTTTTTTTAAATCCAAAACCCCCTCCAGAAGGTATTTCTGGCTGCGCTAGTGATTTGAAGTGATCAACTTTGAATTGGATTCTGCATGTTCATTACATTTTTAGCTTGCTTTCCTGAAAGAAAAAAAATAGCATTGACACAAAAAGTTTAAAAAATAATTCTTAGTGTGACAAAAAAAAAAAAAAATATATATATATATATATGTATATATATATATATATATATATATATATATATATATATATATATATATATATATATATAATTAACTTGAATTCTGACATTTTGAATTCAAATTATGTATTTCGCAATCACGAGTTGCGACAGGACCCTATTCATTGGAGTTATTGTTTCTAGAAACGGCTCCTGTCCCCCAAGCTTGCCCCTCCTCCTGGGTGGTTATGTGTGTATAGTTGTGTGTGCGTAGGCGCGCGTGCATGCATGTGTAGGCTTGTGTGTGTGCATAGACCTGTGTGTATGCACGAAGGCGAGTGCGGCGAGCACCGGACATGGACGCCTCCGACCAGGAAAAGCGGATTGCTCACGACCGGGGGAACAGCCGCCGCGCCGCCTGCAGAGGCTGGTGGGCGGTGGTGCTACAGAGCCGCTGATCCAAGCTGAAAAAGGAACCACATCGTCAAGAACGGTCAAGTAAAAACAATAAGCAATCGTGGTTGCCAAAAAAAAAAAAAATCAATCAAATAATCCGCAAGTGCGAACAAGTTAAAAAATGTGCTTGAAATTCGATTAAAAGATGTCTTGAAAAGTAAAATAAGTTCCTTAGGTACATGGACCCCCTCCCCCCCCTCCACTTCAAAATAAAACCCAAGCCGACTGTTCGAGGATAAACCTGAGAACTATTCAGCCGGCAAATGTATCAGACAATCATCAAGCACTTCTGTGATTTTCCCTCTTGTTGCCTCTACCACAGGCAATGAGTTCTAAGCCACTACACGGATGAACTGTGCACACTAGCCTGCAATCTATACAAATGTCATTTGTCATTGCTGTATTCAGACAGCAAAGTTCTTGAGCAAACAGTGCATTTTAAAGTAACTACTGGATGTGGTACTGGAAAATATGTTGAACAGAGGCCGAGGCGAAGCCCTCTTTACCTGATATTCAGAGGCATGGGTAGAAAGTCCTCATTCAATGAATTGAGATTAAATCTAAAAAAAGAAAAGAAAAGAAAAAAAAAAAACGAAGACAAAAGAGGGAAACTGATAAAAATGGAGAATGAGGAAAATGTGAGGAAAGTGGCAAAGACTGTAAGTGATGGATGAAGCACGATTAGTGAGGAGAATGCTTTGAAATCCCGGGAAGTCATTTCCCAGCTGTGTAACAGAACACCATTTTTCCGTCCGGTAAATCCCCCGCAAAAAAACCGATTGAATAATTCCCCGTTTCCATGTAAAAAGAGGTTTCCCAAGAAAGCGGTTTTTACCCAGCATCCTAAGCGGCTAATAGACGAACTTGTTTCGCGTAATGCATTCTGGGTAAAAACACCGCTTTCACAAGCAGGAGTAGAAAGATTCCACATATACCCCGCAAATAACCGGAATGCGGTGAAAAGTTGTTTTTTTTCCGGGGTCGAAAGTGTCCATTGAAACGGCTCTACTGATTGGAACTGGCGAGGCGCGATGCTCTATACCATCGGTTCGCAACCGGTGGTTCAGGAGTGGTATAAGGGGGTACGTGAAAATAATATTGTAATGGCGGAATTTTAAAATGTTTGCTGTTTAAAATTAGTTCTTTAGTTCAAGCGTTTTTTATTCATCATTTATTCATTTGTTTCTTACTATATCTAGCCATCGACGAAGGTTTTAATTCATCAGAGATCACCAGAAGAGAACATGTCGTAATAATCCTCCTTCGCATTGGTCATACCAGACTTTCTCATAGACATTTGTTTTAGACATCTCTAGTGTCTGTCATAGATATCTTTTGTGTCTGAAAAATACTTTTAAAACTTTATTACTAATTTCGACAACGTTACCATGTGAAAAAGAATAAATATAGAAACAATTTTAATGGTAAACTTAATGTAAAAATAAAACTGTCAGACATTTGATCCAATTTTTAATAGACTTCTTTATTCCACAACTATACCATTAAGAGTTTTTCCAAAGTTGAAGGAATCTCAACAAAGGATGATTACTGGGTGTTTGTTCTTTGTTGAATTTGTTTTAAATTAATTTTTCAGCTATTACTTTTAGTGTGAAGTAGTATTTGTGCTTTTATATTTTGCACATATGATGTGCTCGTTCCTGCGATTATTTATTAAGCAATATTATTAATGAAAATCGCCCAAATTTTGTTGCGAATGCGATTTTTTTTTTTCATTTGCTTGTTATTTATTACTTACTTTACAGGGGGTTCACCAACTTCTTTCGGATTTTGGAAGGGTTTCGCAAGGGAAAAAAAAGGTTGGGAACCACTGCTCTCTGTACAATCGCTATCTATCAGTGTTGCATTTAGACAGCAATGTCCTTGGCAGACGAAGTACTTTTAAGGAACCCGTAGAAAGACTCTTTTTTTATCAATAGGGAACAAAACTTGAAAAACTCAAATCCTCAGATGGTCCTTATTATGAGGGGCATTCAAATGAACCCGGTTACCTAAAGTAAAATAAGAGTAACAATTTTACCAACTCATAAATAGTCGCCAAAACTGTAGACACAGTTATTCCATTGTGACACTAGTCAGTCGATTCTATCTTTGAAGTTGCTAGTAGGCTGCTGTCGGATCCAGACCTGGACCCTGTCACACACTTCGTCGTCCATTGAGAATCGATGTCGTCGAATAACTTGTTTTTGAGGCCCCAAAACACGAAAGTCACACGATGAATGGTAAGGATTGTACGGAGGATGTTTTAGCGTTTCCCACCGAAACTGCTGCAATGTCTTCTTCACTGTCATTCACGTGCATCTTTTGCGCCATTCCACAACAGTTGAATGACTCAGACTGTACTCACCGTACACAGCCTTCATCCGTCGAAACAGTTCATGGCCTCAAAAGCAACATTCAGACGTCGTCCGCACGGCAAGTGAGCTCCGCTTTTCCCCCCTAAAACCAACTTTCGGTCGGCGTTGCCATGACAGCAAGCCGTATTGTACGGAACCCGCCAATGTGACGAGAAGCTAGATATCTGACGGCTCTGACGTTCGTAGAGTTGGGAGCGCATTTCATTGGTCTTCACGAGATGAGCGCTCTCTCTCTATCGGAGGAGAGTACTGCCACGTGCTTTAGTCGCGTTTGCAATGCATGAATGCTTCTCTCTTTTCGGAAAACGTACGTCTGAACGTGATGCGCGGACGATGTCTGAATTACGCTTTAACTCTTCGCAGCTAAAAATTGAATCACTTCTCGTTGTTCCTGCGTATACTCGCCTGTCAGTTCCAAAGTGGACGATAACGTGTTACCACCTTCTGTTCGACGTGAGACCTTACTGTCTCTGTTATAGTGCCGGGAAAGAGTAGTGTGCAGACCGCCGCTGTTTTCCCCGCGGTTCTCGAAGGGAAAATTGCGGAATTTCGGTAGAGGGCAGTGTGGTTAGGGGGCACGCTGCTTTTGACGGAGTTTACATTAGTTGATGCGGGATTTAGTTATAATTCGGTTATACGTTGATGTTGTTTTTCCTTGAAAAATATATAAAAGAGTTTTAAAATATTTTAATGAACACATCAAAGCCGAATATTAAGAGAAAAAAAAGCTACGTCTTGTTTAATACCAGCGTGCAAAAGTGGTTACGGATCAGGCAAAGAAAACGTTTCGCTTTTCAAAGTTCCCGATGATAAGGAAAAGCTTAAAAAATGGAACTCTTTGATTTCTTCTAAAAATTTCAATGGTGTTGCCAGCGCCATAACTCCCTCCTTGCACCCCTGCGCAGCTTAGAGTAAATTGCTCGAATCGCTGGTTTATCGAGATGACCGATAGCTTTTTTTATTACAGATCTTAAAATGCAGATTTAGCTATAGCTGTCTCCCCCTCCCCCCAAGAGCAACAGAGCATTCCCCCCTCCCCCCAAAATTTACGAAGCACCCGAAAAAATTCCCCAATGAGACGAAAATATTGTTTAAACACTTCTAAAATTTTTGATGGTTTAATCTGCATCCTGACCACGCCCCCCCCCTCCCACCTTGGCGTTGCTGCTTTAACTATAGATGTAGTTATTAAAAATAATTTCTCGAACATTTAGGGGAGCTAGGGGCTTGTTGTAACAATTTTTAAAAATGGTGTCATATCTTGAGATGTATTGATTAAATTATCACTAAATAAATTTTTATTGGTACTCTGACTATTCTTCTATGAAGTCTAATTGAAGAAACATCACATCTATAGGTATCTCTTTCAGGAAAAAAAAAATCTGAAAAAAGGGAAGTGTTACAACTTACCCTGTATTTGGGGTTTGTTGTAACATCTATTGGGCATATAGTAACAACAATAAAAAACATGAATTTTACACCATTAATCATTTATTCTCTTCTCATTTTGCTTTGCTTTCAACAAATAATTAGGAATTTAACGAAAATAATAAGATACTTCTATTAAATGCATCTACTATTTAGTAATTAACTGAAATACACTTTTTTTAGGTAATCAACTATTTAAATATTTTAGTTTTAAACTATTAATCCTGTTTTGTATTAAAATTCTACCACAGGTACTTATATACAAACTAGACACTTCGAAATCACTGTAAGTTAAATTATAAACCTCCAAATTAAGTATTTTAATTATCTCTAAGTTCTTACATATTATAATAATCAGTCTGTTCATAAGTCTCTTTATGAATGAATTTAGTCTTCATCTGAGTTATAGTTAATACAAACAAAAGAAATAGCATATCCTCTGACACATCCTACATGTGCCCACATCTTACATACAATACATTCAACCCAATCACCTTTTGGATGACGATAGATACCATTCGCTGCAAACTAGACAATACCACTCTTCAGAATCAGATTCCGAATCTTTATCATCTTTTTTTCTGCTTTCTTTTCATCTTTCCTTCATACTGCATTCTCAAAGCTTCTTTTCAGGTGTGTCTGTCAAAACAGTGGACTTCCTTTTACGCCTGTTATTTATATTTGTTTTCCGTGGTGGTGCCTTTGGTAATGGTCTAATTTTCGATGGGGAAAATTAGTGTAGACCAGAGCAACTCGGAGTTGTTTCGTTTGTAGTTTCGAGTTTCAACAATAAATTTTGAATCACATTTAGAGAATTTTCTGATTGTTCAGTGCGATCTGGACGATCAGTGACAAAAGAGGGCACAAAGTCACTGTCATGGAAAATATCTACATTTAAAGGCCAAACACCGGAAACTTTAAATCCCTTATTACATTGCAAATAACATACAGCAATATGGGGCAAGTTGTAACATGTTACAACATACCCCGAGATTTTGTTACAATTAACCCCAAATCATAGTTTTTCATATTTAGCGTGTTAACTATTCAAACAACTTTGTAATCTTGAAAACTATGATAATACATCATACATAGATAAATGTTAATACGAAATAAAATATTAAAAGCTCTATTTAGTCAAAAATAATAAAGCTAACCAAATATTTACGAAGGTCAAAAAATACGTTACCTGCCAATAACGGAGGGCTCGCACACACCCACTCACTGCGTCGCCTGGCGGGACACTGGCGGTGATGACGTGACGCGGTACGTTATAACAGTAAGATTGAGTCAAAAAATAGGTTAATAAAGTTTAAATTCTTAATGAAAAAGCACTGTTACTACTTTCCCCTGTTACATCAAGCCCTTAGCTCCCCTACTTTCTGATATGGCACATTGATTTTGAAAATTGCAGACGGTTTAGCTATGGGTACTCCCCCCCCCTCCCAGAGTGAATGCGCAACCCATTCCCATCACCAAATTACACGTAATAATTCCAAAAGAAAAAATAATAAATAAATAAATAGACTAATTTTTATATAAGAGACACTGATTAGATCTCGCAATATAATTGTAGTCAAATGCATGTGATTAACAAGAACACAATGAACAATTTATTTCCTAGTAATATATAAATAAAATTCATTTTCAAACACATTTTTACAAACTCATTTTAGGTATTTATATATATATATAATACACAGAAATTCATATGAATAAATAAATAAAATAGTTCATTGAAAAAAAAAAAAGAAAAGCGGTTTTGAGAGAGTAGGGATTCAGCTATTACTGAACGTACGGAATCTTTGAGGTGTTTGAATACGTTTCTGCATTAAAGAATTGATCAACGATGGATCATTATTGTGAAAAATATCATTATATTATCATTATTATTGAAGTTTTGAACTAAAAAAAAAATGTTTTCGAATTTTCATTCAATAAAATGCTTTAGATTTACAGAATGGTAAATTATTATAAAAAATATTATTTTTTTCCATAACTGTTGCATTATTGTATGGTTATATGAAGGAATTTTCGGAACTTGTTTTTCAACAAACACAGCAAACTGTTCTTCACTGAGTCGTGCTTACTGACTGCTTGGACAAACCAATATTTCATTCATTTTTGATGTATTCACTGATTTATTCCTCATTCGATAGTGCTTAATGTTTTTGAAAAAACTGAGTTTTGTACTTCAACTTTGAATTTTTGATCTAGAACTCCAGTTTCGAAAGAAAGAGCGATTTTTTCTGCATCTGATTGAGTTCTTTCAAAACTTCCAAGTTATATAGAACTGGAATTGCATGATTTTTAATAAGATATTAAGTACGATAAATTACTTAATTCATGCGATTTGTTACAATGTCATTGTTGGAACAGTCAAGAAAAACAGCTCACTAACTTGAAAGTTGTCAATTTGATAGTTGTTATAGACTGTTTGACTATTGTTTGACTATTTGTTAACTATTTCTTTAACAATTTTTAGATTATTTGACTGTTTGTTACACTATTCGTCCGTTTGGACTATTTATTAGCAAGTGAAATATTTGCAATTTCTTTTAGCGAATAAGAAAGTATTTTAAAAGGGCTTACAATTTTTCCTTTTGATTTTGCTTTTGCGACTGCCAAATTAAACTACGTATGATTATCTTTCAATGTCAGTGTGTTTGTTCCCTTGTCATCCAGAAAAAAATTTATTGTCTTTAAATATTATATGTGTTCTGACCCGCCAAGTTACTCTCAATATGAGGTCGGCAATCAAGATAGGGAATTTTTTAAAATTTTAATGTTTTTCTAGTTTTTGTCTAACGTTTCAATGAGCACTTTTAATTTATTTTGACAACAATATTTGTAAAGTAGAAAATAAGGTAATTTTTTAAAATTTCTTTGTTTTATGCCTTGCATCACTTTTGTTTTCATTTATTTTGACAATAATATTTCAGAGAGGGAAAACTGGCATTTTCACAGTTTTTATATGTTTCATTATTTTATAACTTGCATCATAATTTACTTTTCTAACAATATTTTTAACATAGAAAATAAGTAATTTTTATGATCATTATTCTTCTATGTCCTGCATCATACCTGTACTTTCGTTTTCATTGTTTTGACAGCTACAATTGTACGGTGGAAAATAGGTAATTCTTACAACTTTTCGGTCCTTGATTGTATCATACCATGCATCATACATTCGTTTTTCTTTATTTTTCTAACAATATTTTAACGATAGAACATAGGTAACTTTTACAATTTTTATTCTTCTATGTCCCTGTACTATCGTTTCCATTATTTTGACAACAACATTTGTAAGATGGAAAGGTAATGCTTACAATTTTTCGTTCTTTGATTGTTTCATACCTTGCATCTCATGCTTTCGTTTTCATTCATTTCGACAACAATATTATTACTATGGAAAATAGTTAATTTTATCTTTGGATGTTTCATGATTAAGGTCATACTTTCGTTTTCATTAATTTTGATGGCATTAATTGTACTTTGAAAAAAAAGGTAATTTTTATAATTTTTACGTCTTTTATTATTTTATGCCTTGCATCATACTTTCGTTTTCATTTATTTTGACAATAATATTATTACGACGAAAAATAGTTAATTTTTATACCTTTGATTGTTTCAAGATTAGGGTCATACTTTCGTTTTCATTAATTTTGATGGTATTAGTTGTACTTTGGAAAAAAAGATAATTTTTATAATTTTTACGTCTTTTATTATTTTATGCCTTGCATCATACTTTCGTTTTCATTTATTTCGATAACAATATTATTACTATGGAAAATAGTTAATTTTTATATCTTTGTTTGTTTCATGATTAAGGTCATACTTTCGTTTTCATTAATTTTGATGGCATGGTTGTACTTTGGAAAAAAGGTAATTTTTATAATTTTTACGTCTTTTATTATTTTATGCCTTGCATTATACTTTCGTTTTCATTTATTTTGATAATAATATTATTACGACAAAAAATAGTTAATTTTTATATCTTTGATTGTTTCAAGATTAGGGTCATACTATCGTTTTCATTCATTTTGATGGCATTAGTTGTACTTTGAAAAAAAGGTAATTTTTATAAATTTTACGTTTTTTATTATTTCATGCCTTGCATCATACTTTCGTTTTTATTTATTTTGATAATAATATTATTACGACAAAAAATAGTTAATTTTTATACCTTTGAGTGTTTCAAGATTAGGGTCATACTTTCGTTTTCATTCATTTTGGTGGCATTAGTTGTACTTTGGAGAAAAGGTAATTTTTATAATTTTTACGTCTTTTATTATTTTATGCCTTGCATCATACTTTCGTTTTTATTTATTTTGATAATAATATTATTACGACAAAAATAGTTAATTTTTATACCTTTGAGTATTTCAAGATTAGGGTCATACTTTCGTTTTCATTCGTTTTGATGGCATTAGTTGTCTTTGGAAAAAAGATATTTTTTAAAAAATAATGTTTACATCTTTTATTGTTTCATGCCTTGCATCATACTTTCGGCTCTGTCCAACCACTCTTGCGGAAGTCCGTCGAAATAAGTCAATTCTACATCCCACATATCTTTCGACAGAGTTCCATTCAGTGTCTTTTGCAGTCGTCTCGACACTTTATCGCACACCATTTCCCTCAGGGCTTTCGACCGAAGCTTTTCGCAATTTGCGACGCAAGGTGGCATGCAGTGGCAGTCGTGCCACATGCAGTGTGCTTGGTGGTGGGGGTTGACTAGCGTGTGCCTCTCAACGCATTTCTGCCAAACGGAAGTGCTCACTTGATCTTCGAACCTCTCTGAATAGCCCACGAGCATGATAGGGTCTAACTTGTCGATGTCGTGCACCTGAAATAAAATTGAATTTAATATAGCTTTAATGCATCGAGTCTTCACATATGAAACAAGAAGTTCCGTTCAGAATTAAGCGAGCCTACTTTCCCGTACATCAATATCAACTTTCCTTTATACTCTTCCTATATGTCCTTTATTCTCAAAATTTGCTAAAATTGCAAATTATTTCTAACATAACTTCTTAACATTTTAAGCTGATTTCTAGAAATGTAGTATGCCTCACATATCTGGAGAAATAGATAAGTTAAAAATAAATTAACGAACAAATAAAGTAACAACACCTTTTAAACAAAGCAACTAATATGATATTTTCCATTAAAAAAATCTTCAATCGCTTTTTAAAAGAATTAAAAAATATAGGCTCATTAAATTAAATACATCATATCAAAAAAAAAAAAAAAAAAAATCCCCTGTTGCCAAAAAATAATTAAAAAAATGATTAAAAAAAATAAATAAATAAACAATAAAATGTCAACTTAAAGAAATAATTTTCATTATTAAAAAAATAGCATTCGTTCATTTTTTTGCTCTAAGATAGCATTCTTTTACCATTAGAGTACATTTTACGCAAGAAGAGGTAATGGGAATTATTACACTAAACGAATTCGAAACATTCCTAGAGAAAAAAAAAAGGCAGGTAATGTGCCTAATTTCTGCCTATAACATATCTGGAAAAAACCAGGAAAGTTTGCACGCAGGAGAATAAGTAGTTTGAGAGAATAGCTTTATTTGAGCAAAAAATTAAATTAAAAAGACCAAAATAATATCAAAGTGAAAAACCAAAGTAATGCAGCACAAATTGTCAAGAAATTACTGCAACTAACTATTTCAAGAGTACTAAGCTTGGAGGTTGCATGAGTTCCACTGAAACCTCAAAATAGCTATTTGCAGCATTTTCTTGACAATTTAGCTTTATTCACGTTGTTTTTTCAATTAGATCATTTACTTGAGAAGAGTCTTGACTCAGTGGCTTTACAGGTTGCCCTTCAGACGCCATCACCATGGCAACGGTATTAAAACAATTCAGGTGTTCTACGAAATCTTCCAGAGCTTCCAGAACGTGGAGTTTGCTCAGCTGCTGTGAGTAGGGACCTGAGCGACCTCGAGCTAACTCTTGACATGCGCCGAGGAGGACCTGGACCCACTGAGTGTCGTTCTTTGCCCATGGCAGCACCCCTTTTCGCCGCCTTTCGAAGACTGAGGGGTCTTTGTACAGCATTGAATCTTCTTGGATATTATCTATGAGAATTTGAGGGGGAAAGTTGCATTTCCAGGATTTTTCCATGACCTTGTTTTTGAAGTGTTTCCAGAACGTTGGATCTTGGAAAACATGGGATGGAGCCATACCAGAGTAGGAAGTTTTGACCCCTAAGAGACAAAACTTGTAAATACAATCAAAATAAGACACTATATAAACTGCTGCGTAGAATGCGATGACTGTGTATGATGTGGAAAAAATTATTGAAAATTACATGTTAGGCAAAATTTATGTACCAACTCACAAACAACGAATACATTAATAAATTAATTAATATAATAATGTATTTATGTTTTTCATTTCTTACACCTTTCGCTCAAAAATCGTGTTTTACTTTGATATAAACAAACAGTTCTAAAAGTTGAACACTAATCCAAAGTACGGCTCAATGTAATTTGAAAAATTACAACTAAAATTTGTCCATCTGCCGCAAAGTAGGTTATTTCTTCTTACTTTATCAAAGTGGTACTACTTTATCATAGTAGTACCGCCTTACTTCCAACCATGTTGGAGTAAAAATCACATACAAAAATTTTAGGCTTAAACTGATAAACTTGGGCTGAATATGATATAAAAATACAATATGTTTTCTAACTTGCTTTAAGTAATTTTCATACCGTTCTCATTTTGGGTAGAATGTATGACTAATTACGAGCATAGCTCGTTTTTCTTTTTTTCTTTTTTTAATTTTAAATTTCGGGGAAATATTCTATGTTCTCATGTTTTCAAAATTCCTTTCCCGAAAAATCCGGTTTTTTTTCCATTCTTTAACTTATATTTTCGCAGCATTGATATTACTTTAGTAAGTGATGTAACTTTAGTAAGTGATGATAAGACTGATTTACGGGGCGGGGGGGGGGGGCATTTGGGGCCCAGGCCCGGGGCACCAAAAGAAAGGGGGCACCAAATTTCTTTCATCATTTTTATTTATTTGTTATTATTATTATTTTTTTTTTTTGAGCAAAAAGACAGAAAAAACTCCATCACAGTTTTATGATGGACAATGTGAAGACGTCATATTAGACTCTAAGCAAAGTTTCAAGGTTTCCTGTTTTCATGTAATCTGTGATAATTTGATTACCAAACTAAAATTCAGGATGTCAGCCTATGATGGCATATTAAAGAAATTTTCTTGCTTGTTTGAATGCGACAAGCAAAATATTTGAGAAAGTGCAAAGGATCTTTAAAAATCTTACTCCTGTGATTATGAGGAATCTTTTCCTGGTGAATTTATTCATATTAGTTCAATCATCGGAAAAAAAAAGTTCAATCACCGAAAAGTTTAAAAAAAATTCATAAACTTGGTAAATGGATACTTTTGCCAACGTAGATACACATCCAGCCCTGAAATTGTTTCTGACTTTGCCAATCTCAAATTGTAGTGGAGAACGATCATTTTCGCTATTGAAGAGAACTAAGTGTCCTTTGCGTACTCTCATTTCTGATAGTAAATTATCTTCATTAGCTCTATTATCAATAGAATGAAGTTTGACCGCAAAACTTGGTTATAAGGACATTATCGATGAATTTACTGCAAGAAAATAAAGGAGAAAACAAAGGAACGCAGAAAGCACATTATGATTTACCTTAACCATTTGTATCATAGTTTCTCCACCTGCGACTGTAAAAAAATTTCTCACATGAAAATCAGGAATTTATTTTAGATTTATATTAAATGATTTCTTTGCAAAACATCTTAATTGTTAACTTTTTTCATATGAAATCAATATTTTAAAGTTTTCTTTCAATCAAAATAATATCCAAAAATTACCTTCATTTTTTTTGTGTGTGTGGGGGGGGAGACAATTTTTCTCAGTGCCCCGGGGCACCCAGGTGTGTAAATCGGTCCCTGATGTAGAAGATAAATAACAAAAAAAAATATTGCATGTGATGCATTTCCAAACTGGTTGCAAATTGAAACTAATATAAACATAGATGTTACGAAGACATCAAGAATGTAGAATTCTTTCGCAGGTATTGGATTAACTAATTTTGTAAGTACTTTGCTGTGCTGTAAGTTTCGCATTAAATTTTGTTTAAATTTATTCACTCATAGCCCATAGAGTAATGAAAATGAAACAGCCGACTACTGGACTCATACATGGCCGAGCACTGGATTTCTATAGCCGAAAACTGGAGCATTTTCTCGTGTTAGCAATGGGTTACTTTCTAAAATAAAAAAAATTTTATTTCTGAAACAATTTAGTTAATCATAATTAGAAAGGTATAGCCTAAAGCCTTACAATGTTTTTGTTGTTGTATTGATTGCTGAAATTTATAGGTTAACAAAAATCAGCAATCGCTGTCTTAATTGGCCGACTACTGGAGCTCTTACCCTATTACATGAAAATATATTCATCTTTATTGCACGTAAACCTTTTTCAGACGATTTCCTTCAAACTATACTGTTACAGATGACCAAGGGTTTCACGAAAAATGTGGGCTATGAAAATTGTTCCTTTTAACAGAGAAATTAAGAAGTTCTGCTATAAAGAAGAAAAAATTAACAAAAATTGCGAAATTGTGTATGTGGCTGTACTTTGTTCCGTTTTCGAAACCCCATAGCAACTATATCCTTGAAATTTGGCACTAAATTACAGATGGGAGACAAAATAATGCGAACACCGGTGAAATAAGAGAAAAGTTATCAATAAGGAATATGACCATCAAAAATTTAAGAAATTAATAAACTCTAGTTTATAGGATAGAATATTTTGACTTCATTTACAATCTTTTAAAGCTTTTAAGCTTCAGTAATTTTTCTTTATTAATATTATTATTTTTTTTTAAAAGTAAGATATGTAACTATATTTAAGGTAACTTAATTTCAGGTAAGGCCATCCATGTAATAATAGTAGGTACATGTAAATAAGGCCATGTAAATAATAGTAGGTACACATTGTGAATGGAAAATGTGATCAACCCCTTAATGATTAAACTTATATCAACAACTACTAATGTGCTCCATGTGAATGGAAACTATTTAACCCCCTAATGAAAACTAATGCCAAAAACTACAAATATGCCTCCATGCGAATGGAAACTATTTAACCTCCCAATGAAAACTAATGTCAAAAACTACAAATATGCTCGATGGGAATAAAAATTATATCATCCTTTATGAAACGAGCTGATGTGTGCTTCACATGACTTCCTTTTACTCCAATTTAACGTCATTTTCCCATTACTGGCAATTTTAATGTGATTCAATAATTTACTCTCTAAATATCACCAACAGTGGCCAAATTGAAACCAGATTTTTAAAAAAAATCGCAAAATTTGTCGCCAAGTTGGCAACAAAACTTGGCGACCAAAAGACTGGTGATATATCGCCAAGTGTCCGACAAATTGTAACACCACTTGAGTTTACATCGAAGTTAACAATGATTTCCCCCCAAAAAGGGGCAAAAGACCCCCTTAGATACACCCGAATGCAACCAAAAGGGGAGGTGCACAACTAGACCCCACTAGGAGTTTATGTACCAAATTTCAACTTTCTTAGATATACCGTTCTTGAGTTATGCAACATACATCCGCACATCCGCACATACGCACATACATACATACGTACATACAGACGTCACGGGAAAACTCGTTGTAACTAACACAGGAATCTTCAAAATGGATATTTCGCGTGTCTATACGTTCTTAGGCACTTATCCACGTGTGGTCGAGTCGAAAAAAAAACTTAACATTCATTCGGGGGTGAGCAAAATGGAAATTAAAGCCGGTTTTTGAGTGAAAATTTTTTCGCGAATACAATACTTCCTTTTTTTTTTTTTTTTTTTGTAAAAGGAAGTAAAAAAAATGATATCAAAAACTTCAAATTTGCTATATGCGAATGGAAAACATTTAACCCCCTAATGAAAACTATTATATAAACTACAAATATGCCTCCATGCGAATGGAAACTATTTAACCCCTAACGAAAACTAATATCAAAAACTACAAAAATGCTCCATGCAATGGAAACTATTTACCCCTCTTACGAAAAATAACATCAAAAGCTACAAATATGCCTTTATGCGAATGAAAAATGTATTCTACTTTGATGTTGTGCTTTTTTTTTTTTTATATAAAACCCTTATCAAAAATTACAAATATGCCTCCAAAGAAAAAAAAGGAGAACTTACGAATGACTTTCTAATGAACTACAAAACATCACAGCTACTGTGTCGGAATAATACATTAATTAAGATCAAGGCAAATTTCATATGCGCAGAAAAAGTTTTTTCTGCTGCGCAGAATCAAAGCGTGACACGTATCGCTACTGTCCGCTTGCTGTTTTTCGCCTGAGTATTGCATAAGGTTAAATGAGTAATGAATTAGTTTGCGTAAGAGGAAAAACAGCGTTTTGATTTCAAATTCATGTTTTTGTCAGTTGCATGCTTGTGTTCGTTTAAGTTTTTACGGAATTATTTACTTGTTTTCTTTGCCATTTTTCAATTTATCTAGTCACGTGAAAAAAATTGTTCAAAAAATATAATGAAAATAAAACGACATAATTTAATAAAAATAAAACGACAGTAGTAATAAAAATCAAGTAATAACTAGAGGTGTAAAATTTCCAGAAATTATGATGCAGTGGAAAAAAAAGTTTTTTTCCGAAAAAAACTTCTGAAACTGCTTGTTTGTCAATAAAAAGCACTCAATCGGCCAGGAATGGGGCATCAAATAGGGCATAAACGTTTCAAATTAATTTCAAAGCAATGAAAAAAGTAGTACAGTTTGCTCTCTATTTAACGACTTTCAAAGGACCACAAAGTATTCTTTAAGTAGAATGGGTCCTTTAATAGAATGCTTCTAACACTACAGTAGATCACTTGGGATCGTGAAAAGTCGTCTTTAAATACAGAAAGTCGTTCAATAGAGCGTCATTAAGCAAAGAGCCAACTGTATTTCAAATATTTACCTTCAAAAACAAAAAGTTAATTGAAAATACAACTGAAATCGTTTATATTTTTATCATAAAGTGTTTGAACATAATTTGGGCGGATACTGTTCCCGACGGTTTGGGGGGGGGGGAGGGGGATCATGACCACCATCAACCTCCCTTTTATCCGCCCCTGATGGTTACTTTCCTTGTTCGAAACACCAAAAGTTATCAAAGTAGTCAATACAGCAATTAACAATTAATTTCAGGTTAAATAGGAATTGCTAATCATTTTTTTGACAGGAAATTGTATTTTTTGTAAAAATATTATGAACTGAGAGATTTTTAAACACTTTTTTTTGGTAAATATGCATTTTTGCGTTGGTGTTTTGTCCTTTTTCAAGGTCGAATACAGCTTCAGTTTACAATGGGGGTGATTTCCGGAACATTCGTAAAAGTGCGTTTTTGTGGCATAAATAGGGATCAGGGGCGAAAGTTTCGAACCATAAGTCCCCCAAAATGCTTCTTCTGGGCCCCAATAGAGGTGGGGGGGGGGGTACATATGCGAACAATGAAAAATGCAGGACAAGCATTGTATTTCGAAGAAAAGCTTTTGAACATGAAACAAATGCGTATATGGGTGAATATAGGCTATTTGAGTTCCAATGACGCATAGAAAATTTTTAGGTAAAACTAATTGTATTATTGTTATCGTATGCTTCATTAATAAGGAGTACTGTCTTCTATTTTTCCCTCACAGTCAATTCTCGAGAACTGTTTCATTTTAGAATATTATAGCTGAAAATGTAGTTATAAATGTATATTCCCAAAGTTTGCCTTTTATCTAATTTTTATACAAACACCTTCAATGTTCTTTTTAAAATAACCTTGCATAACGTATTTTACCATAATCATACACCTAAATTAGCATCAAAACATATTTTAACAAAACACATTGTAAAAATATTTATTGATATACAAAAAAAAAACTGATTTTTACTTCATGGAATAATAAAGTCACCCTCGTCTGGCGAAACTGAAAGAATGAAATTCGACATTTAAATTGCTATAGGATCTGCTTGACCACAAATAATCCGCATGATACAGACTAAAGTTAAAAGCAAGTTAACGGTATTGATCAAAATTCAAATAATATTGCATCAATTCGAGTAGCACTGCCACAAAGAGTGCTTGTGCCTGTTGTTGCAGTAATCCCCCTGCTAAGTATATGCTTTTATATTTTATAGTTACTTAAATGTACTTTTGTATAGTGATGTGCCGGATCGTTAAAAAAGTAGATCCGCGGATACGGATCCGGATCATTAGTGTCAAGATCCGCGGATACGCATACGGATCTTAAAAAAACATTTTTTGTTTTTCCCAATTCAACTATCCAAGTGTAAAATTTGTTACGGAAGGTATTCCCGTCAGAATAATGGCAGTTTCTTCAAAAACTGTCAACTGCAGCAAAAATATATAATCCAGACTATGATTTACTCTTTAAAGAAATCTCCGTTAAAATTGAGGAAGAGTTGGAAGGAATGGTCCAGCGCTGCATTAATGCTTAGATGGAATGTGAAAAATTATTTCTACCTTGCTCAGTAGATGTAGGATACAGAAACAAGAGTGTAAAGCTGCTACTGGACAGGCTAGAAATAATTTTTCGCATTTTATTTCAGCATAAATGCAGCTCTGACCCATCCCACCGAACTTACTCCGACCGACAGAGCCGGGAACATCTTTCAAACAGTAAATACATTAGATAATTTAATCTCACTTTTTTGGAAGGATGCCGAGAAAAACAAAAATGAAGAATAACAGAAACCCCAAATCAATAACAAAAACTAATATTAAATTAAAAATTTAAAAACCAAAACATGTCCCAGAGACCTCATATTAAGATGAATTTCGCGGGTCAGAGTACACATTTGTTAACAAATATGAACTGACAGCAGGTAAAAATTTTAAATCATTGAGCTTTTTCTCCTTATCTTCCGACTATGAAATCGCTACCAATCACGCGTATAAAGGCTTAGAATTGCATTTAAAATTAACTTAACAAGATTATAGCTCCTACTGTATATCAGTTGGAAGTTTCAAATAAATATCAAAAGCAAAAAACTTCGTTCTTTCAATTAGGGCCAAAATTTTTAACGTACGGGTAAATTTTTATTACCCTAATTGTGAAAAACGTTAAGTCGGTTTTTAATTAATATCTCGGATTTTAATTAAAGTTCTACAAAAACGAGGCCAAGCTAAGAAAACTTCGATCAAGTCACCTTTTGAACGAAAAATTAACTGACAAAATCGGTTTATCTGTTTAGGAGCTACGATACAACAAGACACACTGATACACACTTTTAAAGCTTATTTCCCCTTCCTTTTTGCAACGGGGGGGGGGGGGGGAGGGGATACAAATTGGCTTCTAAAATGATACGTTAAAATTTAAATAGGGAATAAAACCGTCTTTAAACGGAATTTAAGAGTCTTTTATTCAAATATTTAAAAATTTTTAGAATAGAAATGATCCGTTTAAGATCCGTCAAAAAAGTAACGGATACGGATACAGATCTTTATTTTCCCTCGGATATCCGCGGATACGGATACGGATATCCGGAACATCACTACTTTTGTACAATGCAATGTTTATTGTGTGCAGACATCAAGGATTACGTTTAAGTTCTAGTTAAAAGATCGCATGATATTGTTTTTTCCGGTTATGTGTGTTTTGGTCAATTCTCGGGCATTACTCCTCTGCCATTTTTTGTGCCACTAGAAATACATATATATATATATATATTTTTTTATAGTTACTCGTTTAAACTCAAAGTTCAGGACTAACAATAAAAAGAAGAAAATAGGGAGAGATAGACTGGAAAAAAAGCATCAAGCTGAAAGATCACGTTACCAAAGAATTAAAAATGATGCGGATGAAAATTTTGAATTAAAAGAGAAAGAAAAGCCAAACTATTTGTCAAAAAAGAAAAAGAGACAAAAACTAAGACATTAAGAGTATAACATAGATGACTCTGATAGCCTTCATCTTTACAAACTCAAACATAACGTCAACTAGTGAAATAATGAATATTAAACTAAACAGATGACTTTTTTTTGGGGGACGCTAAAACTTCATTCACCGTATATTTACCCACATAACAATTACATTGAAGGGTTTGTTCCTTTCACTGTGTCAGTTTAAATTCTACAATAATTGCACCATTAGGAAAATATTTTTCCCTCATGCCAAACCTCAAATTTAAAGTCTGGTTGCCTGCTTTCATCACTGGATAGACGCGAAAAAACCTAAAGAATACATAGTACAAAAAATATTTCCCAATGTAAAGATTATTCTAATTATGTAGGGTAATGTGGGGTAAAGTGAAATAGCGGGGCAAAGTGAAATGGTAAAATATTTACTCCGCTTTTGGTGCCTTTTACCTAGTAATATGTTAACTATGTAGTATATTCCAGTCAAGAAAAAATTACCCCTGAAAATCAAAGATTATGATAATACAAGCAATTTTCAAAAGTTGATACTCACAGTGCAATATTTTGTTGTAAGTCAAAAACTGTTTTGATATTATCTAACAATAAATTGTTTGGTTTTTTACATTTTAAATATTAAGTGGGACCTTCTAATATTTGTTGCAATAATTATTTAGTTAATATTTAGCTTATTTTCATTCATAATATTTTTCCCAATTACTCAAGGGCATGCGCGGTAAAGTCGATAGGACAAAGTGAAGTATTTCATTTCGTTTCCTCATTTAATCATTTACTAAATCCCTTACGTATTCTTTTACTAACTAATTTATTTTCATTCCTTCATCTAGTAATTCACTTATTAATTTATGCTATCCCTTATTTTCTTATTCATTCACTATTACATTCACTCTTTAATTTTTCCTCACGTATTTATTAATTGAGTAGTAACTAATTAGTTTATTGCTTCATTATCTTTTCACATTTATAAATTATCCCTTTATTTACTCAATATTTTGCTCAAAAATATTTTTCACAATCAAATAGAAAATATTTAATTTTTCACTTTGCCCCATGAAAAAAAGGAAAAATTTTCACTTTTTTTTTTAAAGAACAATTTTGCTGCCAGAAAAAAAAATGTTTCAAAGCAAGTTTTTTTTTTTTTCAAACTACAATGTTCTTTCTTAAAACACTAATTTTCAAAACAAATTTACAATTTGTTTATTTTGAAAAAGCTCAGTCATTTTAAATATTTCACTTTCCCCCACATTCCCTACTACTTTTAAGTTTCATACAGATTATGTGTCTTTCAAATGGTTATACGAACAAATTACAGAAAAGCAATATTTTTCAATGTTTACGCATTTTTAACTCATTGTTTCATTTAATAATTATCACGGAAGGTACATGAGCACTGTTCACATAGTTTCCAAATACCCTCTACACTCTTGTGTTCACAAGTGCCCCAGCATTCATCTTAAAGTTAATTAACAAAAATAAAGAATTCTTAATTTAATTTAAAAAACTTAAACGGTCATAATTTACCCGAATGCTCATATGGGGCAATGAGAAGTAAAGGGGTGTAAGTGGACATTTTCAAGTTTTGAGTAAAACGCGTTTAAAGATAACATCCTAGGTAGATTTTCATTGAATTTTTTTTTCTAAATCATGTTGTATAGCAGCAACTACAGGGCTACTAGTACCATATCTTGCCCCAAGACAGAGGAAAGGTTCACCTACCATGTGTACTGGTTATCATCATATTTTTTAGTTTCGGTACTTACATCCCTTTGCTTCTCACTGTTTCGTATGATGGTTTGCAATAATCAAGTTTAAATCTCCAGTTAGTTCAAATATGTTTTCACGTGAAGCACACAGTGATAAAATTATCTACAACATCTGCTAGCACAAAGACATTGTCACCACAAAAACGCAAAATGGTTCATTGCTCTAAAAGTTTAGCTAAAAGGTCAGACAGGTATAGCCAAATGTGCATCATTTTTCCTATAAATATATTTTTTCTATAAATTTATGTGTAGTAAAATCTTCTAACTTATTTGAAACACTAAGATTGAAAAAAATGACACTTTAGTTTCACCTTAAAAAATAAAAAAGTAAAGAAGATACTTAAAACAAAATACAAAGCACATTTTCTACTCGTGTGATAACATTTAAGTGTAGCAAATTACTCTGAAACACAAAAAAGGAAACTGACTTTATACTTCAACACTTACGAAATTTGCAAGTCAAATCCTATTCGACTGCCGATGCTGAAGAAAAGAGATAAACTACATATTACTCTAAACAAGTGGGAAAATTTATAAGGTAAGCCGAAAACATGTCCATTCTCGGGTGTGCTTAACTGTTACGGATATTTTACAAGGTTGACCACTGACGTATATGCAGGATGATGTAATTTCTGTGGTTAAGGGATTCAGCGTACGATTAATCATACTATTGTTTTGAACAGAAACCGAAAGATTGCGATCACATGATATCCAATTACATTTCTACTCGCACTTTATTTCATTTCAAGTCGAGTTGTGGTTTAGTCTACCTCTTTCTCACAATCTCCCTTTATTACATCAGACACAAGAACTTAATCTTTACATGCTCTACTATCGTTCATCCTTTTTCGCTATCAAAGCTAAAGCAAAACTTCCATTTCAGTTCAGATTGTTTCAACTTTTAGTTTTACTTCCCGAATTCGTGCTTCTATTATGAGTTTTGATTTTTAATAGTTTCCCAAGTGGCTGTGAAATTATTACGCCTGCGTATAGTAAGTGTTGATCATTCTTGTACGAAAATTTTCACTACTGGAACTAATAATTCGAATTAAATGGGTAAAAAACTTCACTGAAAGCGCAGATAGTCTGAAGCATCGTTATTAATGGGGGATTATGTTCGTGTATTTGAATGTCATGTATTTTATGAACGGAACCAAGACTCAAGTGTACGACGATTATATGTGCAAATAGTCAGAAGCTTTGCTATTAATGGGGAATTATGTTCGTGTATTTGAATGTCATGTATTTTATGAAAGGAACCAAGACTCAAGTGTACGACGATTATAGTGGCTCATGAAAGGTAAGTTCAAACTATTTTCCGCATTCACATGTGTGCTACTTCGGTTTTACTCGTATACTCTCAATGTACCGCGAGAGATTAAAACAAAAGCTTGATCACCGCGGATCATCAAATAGTAAAAAAAAAAAAATTAAAATGTCACGTTGAAGTGATTTCTTAAAACATTTTCAACGTGGATAAGCAGAAAATAAGAACATTACTTAGAAACGTTATTTTTTAAATCAAACAGTTATGGGTTACTATATTTTCCTACTTCAAATAGTGAGTTAAAATCCTTTACTGCTAAATTAGTTCAACTAAACATTTACCAATGTCGGCGTCTCCTGTGTTTTTTCAACGCCCCATTTCTTTAGATAATTAAAAGAATGAACTTTGTCTATATGCATGTAGGTGTTAAAAAAATTACATCTCATTTTGTTGACAACAACTCGCAAAATTTTCGTTTCTTTCAATTTCAATTTTTTAAACATTAATTTTTTATTTGAACATAATTATGCTTTCAAATTGAATTGTTTTAAAAGTTTGAGTCATCTATACACTCAAACCTGTTTTTGGACGGTCTTTTTTTTTTTTTTTCAGCGGTGTATGAAAATTTCAGTTAAATTGGAACTCAGTTGATTCACTCATTTATCTTTAAAACGAGTGCTTGATAGGGGAATTTTGAATGAATTTCTTTTTCTCGATTTTTTTTTTAATGCGGTCCCTATATACTGCACAAAAACAGGTTTGAGTGTGTATTCGATTTGCTTCAAACAAACCTTATTGAAAAGAGTCAATGATGTAGACCGTGTACAAATAAATAAAGAAAGGAAGAGTGCCCCAACATTCACCTTAGAATTAACTCACAAAAATAAAGAATTCTTAATTTAATTTAAAAAACCCAAACGGTCATAATTTACCCAAATGCTCATATGATGGTTTGTAATAATCAAGTTTAAATAACACACACACACACATCATTTAGTTCAAATACGTTTTCACGTGAAGAGCACAGTGATAAAATTATCTACAACACCTGCTAACACAAAGACATTGTCACCATAAAAACGCAAAATGGTTCATTGCTCTAAAAGTTTAGCTAAAAGGTCAGACAGGTATAGCCAAATGTGCATCATTTTTCCTATAAATATATTTTTTCTATAAATTTATGTGTAGGAAAATCTTCTAACTTATTTGAAACACTAAGATTGAACAAAATGACACTTTAGTTTCACCTTAAAAAGTAAAAAAGTAAAGAAGATACTTAAAACAAAATACAAAACACATATTCTACTCCTGTGATAACATTTAAGTGTAGCAAATTACTCTGAAACACAAAAAAGGAAACTGACGTTACACTTCAACACTTACGAAATTTGCAAGTCAAATTCTATTCGACTGCCGATGCTGAAGAAAAGAGATTAACTACATATTACCCTAAACAAGTGGGGAAATTTATAAGGTAAACTGAAAACATGTCCAATATTTCACAAGGTTGACCAGTGACGTATATGCAGGATGATGTAATTTCTGTGGTTAAGGGATTCAGCGTACGATTAATCATACTATTGTTTTGAACAGAAACCGAAAGATTGCAATCACATGATATCCAATTACATTTCTACTCGCACTTTATTTCATTTCAAGTGGAGTTGTGGTTTAGTCTACCTCTTTCTCACAATCTCCCTTTTTTACATCAGACACAAGAGCTTAATCTTTACATGCTCTACTATCGTTCATCCTTTTTTCGCTATCAAAGCTAAAGCAAAACTTCCCTTTTTAGTTCAGATTGTTTCAACTTTTAGTTTTACTTCCCGAATTCGTGCTTCTATTATGAGTTTTTATTTTCAATAGTTTCCCAAGTGGCTGTGAAATTATTACGCCTGCGTATAGTAAGTGTTGATCATTCTTGTGCGAAAATTTTCACTTGGAACTAATAATTCGAATTAAATGGGTAAAAAACTTGACTGAAAGCGCAGATAGTCTGAAGCTTCGTTATTAATGGGGGATTATGTTCGTGTATTTGAGTGTCATGCATTTTATGAATTGAACCAACACTCAAGTGTACGACGATTATATAAGCAGATAGTCAGAAGCTTTGCTATTAATGGGGAATTATGCTCCTGTATTTGAATGTCATGTATTTTATAAAAGGAACCAAGACTCAAGTGCACGACGATTATAGTGCAGATTGTCTGAAGCTTTGTTATTAATGGGAGATTATGTTCGTGTATTTGAGTGTCATGTATTTTATGAAAGGAACCAAGACTCAAGTTACGACGATTATAGTGGCACATGAAAGGTAAGTTCAAACTATTTTACATGTGTGCTACTTCGGTTTTACTCGTATTCTCTCAATGTACCACGAGAGATTAAAACAAAAACTTGATCACCGCGGATCATCAAATAGTAACGAACATACTTGAAGTAAAATGTCACGTTGAAATGATTTCGTAAAACATTTTCAACGTGAATAAGCAGAAAATAAGAACATTATTTAGAAACGTTATTTTTTAAATCAAACAGTTATGGATTACTATATTTTTCTACTTCAAATAGTGAATTAAAATCGTTTACTTCTAAATTAGTTCAACTAAACATTTACCAATGTTCGCGTCTCCTTTGTTTTTTTTAACGCCACATTTCTTTAGGTAATTAAAAGAATGAACTTTGTCTATATGCATGTAGGTGTTGAAAAAAATTACATCTCACTTTGTTGACAACAACTCGTAAAATTTTCGTTTCTTTCAATTTTCTAAATATTAATTTTTTATTTGAACATAATTATGCTTTCAATTTGAACTGTTTAAAAAGTTTGAATCATCTATACACTCAAACCTGTTTTTGTACGGTCTTTTTTTTTCTTTTTCTGCGGTGTATGAAAATTTCAATCAAATTGGGACTCAGTTGATGGAACAAATGAGTACTTGTAGGGTAATTTTGAACAAATTTCTTTTTCGCGATTTTTTTTATGCGGTCCCTATATACAGCACAAAAACATGCTTGAATGTGTATTCGATTTGCTTCGAACAAACCTTATTGAAAAGAGTCCTTGATGCAGAGCGTGTACAAATAAATGAAGAAATAAAGAAATGATTTGGCTTCGTCAAAAAATTTTGGGCCTAAGACCCAAAATTCCTTAGCATCAGAGCTCGATTCGAATTATTTAATCTAAAATTCCAATAGTACTGAAAACAAAATAAATAAATAATAATAAAGTACCGAAAGTTCTTGAAAGTTGTGTAGATTTTATTCTAAGTTTCTAGAAAAATAAAAGAAATATTATAAAAATCGAATATATTTTTATCCTCTTGTTCATCAATACATGAGGAAGAGATTTAGCGTCAATAATTTGAAAGTGACTTATTTTTCATGAACAGAAAGACTGCAAACACTTTTTTTTTCCTTTTTGCACATAAAGGACTAATGAAGGGTACATATTTCCATTGCTAGTTTTAAACATTTTTCAGGTTTTCTAACGTCTAACGAAAATTTTTCTTTCTTTTTCTTAATGGATTAAATTTTCGCAAGATTTATACATTCTGCAAAAAGTTAGCCTTTGAAACATTTTGAATCAAATCTGTTTTGACTTCATTTATTTGGATATTCTCAGATTCAGCTCCAAATTTTTATACTGAGAGGAATTTTTCTTGAGTTTCAGTGCTACATTTTCGTACACATTACAGTACGTGCGGTTACTTTTTATTTTTTATTTCCACTAAAGTTTTTTCCAACAAAAGCAAAGCCACTGACAGTTGCATTTGATATGTTTTACGGAAAGGTAATAGTTTTCGTTTTTCGAAAGAGTTTTGTTTTGTTTTTACACTAAGTGTTTTAACAACTGGAAAAAGTATACGTATTTGGATTTGCGATGGAACGGGACATTTGAGTAGTTCGGTCACTGAATTTTGTTTCATAAATACAAATATGTAATACAAGATAAAATTTTTATTTTTGATAGCAACAGTAACGATTTATCATAAGAACTATGTAGAACATCAAAAGTTAGTTTGCAGAAAATATTTGAACGAAATGCAATAAAATGACTGTGACGGAACAGGACACATATGAGTCCCGTTATTTTTGATAGCAACAGTAACGATTTGTCATAAGAACTATGTAGAACATCAAAAGTTAGTTTGTAGAAAATATTTGAACGAAATGCAATAAAATGACTGTGACGGAACAGTACACATATGAGTCCCGTTATTTTTGATAGCAACAGTAACGATTTGTCATAAGAACTATGTAGAACATCAAAAGTTAGTTTGTAGAAAATATTTGAACGACATGCAATAAAATTACTGTGACGGAACAGGACACATATGAGTCCCGTTCCGTCACGAGCATTTTGTTTAAAAATGATAACTTTTAATGTTCTACGTACTTCTTATGACAAATCTTTACTGTTGCTATCAAAAATAAAATTTCTAGCTTGTTTTATTTGTATTTATAAAACAAAATCTACTGCCAAAACAACTACAAATGTCCCGTTCCGTCACATGGAATATACCATTGATTTATAATACATCTAAGCAAGCGAGAGAGAGGGAGAGAGATAGATCATTACAAATTCCTTGTTGGTTCATGGGAAAGTAGGGTTCGCTGAGTTCTGGGCAGAACTGTTGAAAAGGGTACCTTTAAAATATTTTCTAATGTAGCTAAGCGGTATATGTGTATCTATGTTAGTAAGTTTACAACTAAATGCATTGCATGTATTTTAGTTTCTACACACAGTTAACCTAAAGAACTGCTGCATTAATTATGTTGAAAACCTGGTGGCAATTTTAAGTATAAAATCAGTTATAACCTCTCCAAGGAACAGTTTACTTATCAGTAAGTGTAGTCACATTCATTTCTGCTGTGGAAGTTAAAGATCAAAGCGAGTATAATGGTGAAGAATGTATGGGAGCTTTATCAGTATGCATTTGATGCAGATAACTAGTGCAAGGTTTATTTTGAGAAAAGGAAATGTTTAAAAAAAATAACCCCATTATCTCTCTGCTGAAGTTTCCGGCCATGACGGAGCTAAACTTAAGTCAATGACATCTTTAAACATACCAAGTAACATTTTTTCCCAATTGAAGCAATGAGAAGCAAAGGATTGGATGTAAGTGGACGTTTTCAAGCTTTGAGTAAAACGCGTTTAAAATTTCGGTCCTAAATATAGGCTTTCATTGGAAAGTTTTCGAAATAATGCTATATAGCCAACACCTACAAGGTCTACTAGTACTAATTATTCCTAGAAAGAAATGAAGTTCACCTGATATGTGCTGGTTATCTCAATATTTTAAAAATTTGGCACTTGCATCACTTTGCTTCTCACTGCATCAATTCAATCATGTCTTAGCACTGGAAGAGTTTCTAAAACAGCCGAATCGGAACCAAGGGCGGATTCAGGGGAGGGTCAAAGGTTAAGTTGACCCCCTCCTGTGACAAGAAATTTATTATGATCATTATTAAACTTCAATTTTTTAGATTCGGAAATATAGTTAATGGAATCAATATTAACCATTCTTTTGCTTGATTCTGTACATAATTTTTTCGCCAGCACGTCATAACTCATAGGATCGACTGGGTTCGTTTACTAGGCTATTGCTATTCAGACCTGACCCCCCTTTCAAATATTTTTGGATCCGCCCCTGATCGGAACCAAACGCAAAGCTATCCAAAAAACCACCATTACGAATAACTAACTCCCCAATGCATGACGATTCTAACCACGACATGCCGTAGCTACTACTGCGAATGGAACGCAATGAAGATATGCTGCTTGCTATCAATGGATACAATGTCCTCCACCATATCTGAACCAAAAGCGAGCATAACCTCTCGAAATAAGGGAGGTTTATATGCCGGACTTTGTATTTTTCTATAAAGTCAATAAGAATTGATTTTTGAATTGTTATTGAGATAATATTTATTTCTGAGAATTAACGTTCAATAGCTTTCATAAAAGGGACATTGTCCACATCTTCATTCACAGTTTGGAACTTGTCCTTTTATTTTATGGAATATCTGAGAGATGTGATTTTTCTCTTAAGTGAACTTTGATTAATGCTCTCTATCGGATGCATCTGACTTATTCACCACGAAACAGGTGTATCATTTTAAAATTACGTTATAAGTTACATTTAAAAGATAAATATTTTTAATGGCAGAGATAAATATATAGAATATAATGCAAAACCTATTAAGAAAACAAAGTATGCCAAACTGCAAGTGTCGCTTCTACCGTAAAAAGTAATGAGATCTCATGTAAAAACAAGTCAGTTGTTTTAGATAGTATCTGCGGCAGCGTCCATTTAACAACTTTGTCGAAACTTGATCGAGCAACATTTATAGCGAGCGTATCAGTATTAGACACATATACTTCTACAACAAAATAATAGCGATCTGAGTACTTTATTTGTGTTTGCTTCTATACTGTGCAAATTAGGTCTGCTATCCAATATTATTTTAGAAATGCTAAATAGTTAACTACGTACTCTATACTCATCCATGTCGCGTTCACAACACGAAGCAGCTTTCAAATGCGGCAACATGCAGGATATGCATCAAAAATATTATTTTTAAGAATTCGAATTAAGTGTAGATATTCCGTTGGGCATAAATTGTGTTATTTTTGGTGATTTTGTCACCTGTGCCAGTGAAACGGATTAGTACCAATTATTGCCGAATTAGTATGTTCCCTTACGATGGCTTAGTTACTCTATTTATTATAGAAGTAAAGGTGTTATAACTAATATTGATGCGATCGCTATAAATGTTGTCAGGTAATTTAATAGGAAACAATTTATGACAAAGTTGTCAAATGGGGGCTTCCCAAGATATTTGCTAAAATCGACAAAATGTATATCATGCAGTACATAACATAATTAGAAAATTTAATTTTAGTTTCTAATCTATCTTTACAACATAGTTTCAATTGTCCAGAATATCGTTCGAAACCAAAATATGATGCTGAAAAAGCAGCGCCAAACCACACTTGACGAAAATAATGCACACAGTACACTATCTTACGTATAATCTCGTTCACATTACTAATACGTAAAGGTTATAAAACCAACCATTCACTCTTACCACATTAAAAGTAGACAATAGAAACTTAATAATAGAAATAAATTAAAACCTGTATTTGGCAAGTATGGACATATTGCTCCATCAGTCCTAATAAGCAGGATCCAGAGTGAGAGGATGGGTAAAAGAATTAACATGACTCAATCTAAGTTTCGAAAAATGAATCCAAAACAACCAAGCATCTACAGTCACGAAGAGATCAACAAAATTGTAAGAAAATATACTCCGACTGATTTGTTTTCACAAGAAATTAATATGTTGCCAAATGCAGATAAGAAAAAAAAAAAAAATCAGTATGTAGGGTGAAATTTCTAGCTTAGATTGGAAACACTTTCCTTTATCTTATGTGATACGTGACAGATTTCGACCCGAAGGCATTTGACACGGATAGAGATAAATTTGTCATTGATAGCGGATTTGCTACTCTTTGAAGTGTTACTCTTTGAAGTTAATTTTTCGCCTAGAAAACACGTTTTTTTCTTTCATTTGGATTAAGGGGAGTTGGTACCTAAAACCAGAAAAAAAATTATCTTTTCAGTTTTTATGTATTTAAAGTATTCTAATCAAGAGCCAACAAGCAACACCAAGTTCATGTTTTATGTCGATTAAAAGTGACTCAATTTAGATATTATGGTTCAGTAATGTATTAAATGAACGTACATTTTTACTATACAACGCGACTTTCTCAAAACGTTAACTTTAAAAACTTGTGTTCCTTTTTATAGCAAACTACTTTTTACTTTATTAACTTTTTCTTACTTTTCAGTAGTGGGACGTTGGTTGCGAGTTATTTGTAATGCACAAGCAGGAGTAGTTTCAACTGAAACTTCAAGTTTTGAGTATGGTTGCCTAAAATTTAAAAAGATGCCGAAAAAAATGGTAAAAGGCTAATCAAAATGTACAAAGATACGTAAAGGAAGGAGGGATTAAGTTCCCGCTTAAGGCAATTTTTTTCGCAATGAAAATTACTGCTTCACTGTAACATTATAGTATGATGAATCAAATTTATTAATTTATTTTTAACATCTCATTAGCAGCCATTTTTTTCTTCAAATTTTGGTGTTTGTCTGAAGCAAGCAGTCCAATAAAAAAATTAAAAAATAAATAAATAGTTAAAAAATTTGAATTTTGAGTTCTTGAATTCAAATTATGTTTTTCGCAATCACGAGTGTGTGTGTATGCAGGCGTGTGTGTTTATGTGTGTGTGGGGGGGGAGGTATGTATGTTTGTGTGTAGGGGATATGTGCATGTGTGTGTAGGCATGTGTGTTTGTGTCTGCGTGCAGGTATGAGTGTGTGGGTAGTTGTGTGAATGAGTGTTTATGTGTGGGGGGGGGGGAGAGTGTGTATGTGTGTGTAGGTATATGTGTTTGTGGCTGTGTGCAGGCAAGAGTGTGTGGGTAGTTGTGTGTGTGTATGTGTCTGTATGTATGCGTGTGTGTGTGTGTATGTGTTTGAGTACGTGTATGTGTTTGTGTATGTGTGTAGGCGTATGTATGTGTGTGTATGTGTTTGTGTGTGTACGTGCGTGTATGTATGTGTTTAAGTGTAGGATATGGACGCAACCTGGAGACGGTTTTCGCTATAGGAGCAGCATCGTGAGGAGCCGGTCGACGGTGATGCTGCAGAGGATGCTAGTGGGAAAATAAAATGATAGCACACCAAAACAGTCAAATAAAAGCAATAAGCAATCGTGATAGCTCAAAAAAAAAAAAAAAAAAAGCTCACACATAAAAGAGCGAATTGATTCGCCGCCACCAAAAATATTAAGACTTAAAGATTCAACCTAGACATTTTATTGGGTGCTTTTGGGAATTTAAGATAGCAGATAACATTCCACACTCAACTGAATCTAGAAGCATTTCAAGAATGTAAAGAACATTAAGCAATTAACCACGCCATATAATTCATTAATCTTTTCCTAGGGGGATCCATACCCCGCTCGTTTCGCTCACAAACCACGCGTGCTTCAGTTTTTAAAAGAGGTTTTCCTATATTTTTGTCCCAAAATAAATATTGTAAGGAAATCAAAAATAATTTTAATGTTTTTCTTTTTAAATAAGTCTATGCATAATGTGAATCTCGAAACTATTCTTTAGTCGGTCACTGGTAAAAAAGACGTAGTTATTAAAAACAGTAAATATCTCGCAATACATTTCACACAGCCTTGCCTTCAATCTTCGAGTTGAAGCGAGCCATTGCATCGGTCACTCGTCTGGACAGTGCTAATTCTGCATTAGCTACCAGTTTGTTTGGCACTCTTGGCTTCCTTAAGAGGTTTTCCACCTCCAACTCAGTCACTTCCTATGCCGGGCTGATGAGTGCTAATAAGCACGAAACTGCAGTCCTCGGCTGGAATTGACTGAGCTGGCGGAGGGATATTTCACGTATTTCTGCCTCAGCCCTGGCCATAGGGCGGTAACTTACTGAGCATTTCAATGACTTATATGTGTCCCTCTTAGAAGAGAGCACGGGTAAGTTCATTTGTCATTACGTTCTGATTTTTGTAATGTCGAACGGAACGCATATAATTATTGAATCATCACAAGAAAAGTATTCATGGTAATTTTTTTAAAAACATTTAATTCTCTCTCTCTCTCTTTCTTTTCTTAGACTAAATGCAGGCGAATTTCATGACTATAATGAAGGAAAAGAAATATGAGCCAAAATGGCTGAAAATGTAGAACATTAAATACAATCGGAATATGTGAGCAACAAAAAACATATCAAAAGCAGATAAAAATGTAAAATTTGAAAAATGAGTGAGAAATTCCAAAGAAAGTGGCAAACTCGGGAGAAACAAAAAGCATAAATAATAAACTTCCCTCTCCTAAAATGCCAAAACCATAAGAATAGCAAAAATGGCCCAAAATGGTAGCCATTTATTATTATATTTAAATTTAAACGTTTTAATCAACTTACAAAGTTCAAAGGAAGTTCATCATACTTAAAACGTTAGACCTCTGGATTTCATGTGAAATTAAAAGCGCGCTAGTCGCTATTGTCAGCAAAATAGAATATCGTATAAAAATTTCGCTTATATTGGAAGTAATAAAAATACAACTATTTTTTGCATTTCTGCGACACAAACAGAACAATTAAACTAGTAAAAGTTTCGTTCCCCTCCAAAAAAGTCAGAAGTAGACAGCATTTAATGTAGACGTGTTAATATAGCGATGCAGGATTTTAATGGAAAACATTTTTTACGAATTGCTTATTTAAATACAAATAAATATGTAAAAAAAATAAAAATTGATTTGAATTTTGACATCTGAAAATCAAATTATGTTTTTCGCAATCACGAGTGTGTGTGTGTGTGTGTGTGTGTGTAGGCGTGTGTGTTTGTGCCTGTGTGCAGGTATGAGTGTGTGGGCAGTTGTGTGTATGAGTGTTTGTGGTGGGGGGGGGGAATGTGTATGTGTGTGTAGGCATGAGTGTGTGGGTAGTTGTGTGTAGGTGTGTGTGTATGTGTAGGTGTCTGTATGTATGCGTGTGTGTGTATGTATGTGTGTAGGTGTATGAATGTGTTTATGTATGTGTGTAGGTGTATGTATGCATTTGTGTATGTGTATGCATGCGTGTGTATGTGTTTGTTTGCACGTGCTTGTATGTATGCGTGTAAGTGTAGGATATTGACGCAACCTGCAGACGACTTTCGCTATAGGAGCAGCATCGTGAGGCGGCCGGTCCACGGTGATGGTGCGGCGGGTGGCGGTGGGAAAATAAAATGATAGGACATCAAAACAGTCAAATGAAAGCAATAAGCAATCGTGATTGCTCAAAAAACATTTTTCTAAGCATTTATCTGAGGCCTTACATTTTATTAAAATTAATATAAATCAGTAAACAATGTTATTTTTAACGAGGGTTCCACGGGAACTAAAGAAGCCATGCTTAGGTGCTATAGGCAGCATACTTCCTTTTAAAATGCTACAACGACACACAATGGCAGACTCGAAATGGGATTTGATCCGTGGACTATTTAGTCGACAACTTATCACTCTACCAACTAAGCTATAATGCTCTCACTTTTACCAATGCTAACGGAATTTTACAATATGATCCTACTTATGAATCCGTCCGGTTTTTTTCCCCTTTAAAGCAGGTAATGAGTGAATTGTTTGTATATTTTTCTCCTAAAGCGGGACGGAACAACATTTAAAAGGATGACTCCCTTATTTGCAGTTTGATGAAGTATTAAGGAAGTTTCTCACAGAAAAACACCTTTGAGAAATAATGTATACCAGAAAATCGCCCGTCAAGGTATGACGGGTGAAAATTGCTGCTGACATTTGAACTAAGCAATTGCCTGTTTGTTGATGTTTTTATAGTTGAAATTTTAACCCTAACTCCCGTGAATTAACCCTAAACTCCAGTAGATAGCTTTCATTGTTGAACACTTTTTCGTGTCTTTATTCTCTTAAAATGAGTGTTACCAGTAAAGCAGTTAAGTTACCGGATGCAGCTCAGCCTTGTCAAAATAAAGCATCTCCCTACATGTCAAACATTATCAAAATATATTATCAAATCGTGATGCGTGGAGCGAGTTTCGTTGTTGAGGACGTGAGGAGCGTTACTCGATCATTCGCCAATATATGCATGAAGATGATTGAGATAATAGACCCGAATCAGATCTGGGATTTCAGGCCTTTATCTTGTAACTTGTAACAAATGAGCGAGAGGAATAGATACAAATTTACTTATGCGGAAGGTGGGGGGGGAGGGGGGTGGACTCGAAAATTAATTTATTTGTTATTTTTTCAGTGGAAAAAATTGTCTTTCAAAATAACATCAAACGGGAAAATAATTTCAAATTTAAAAAATCGAGCTAATACAAATCCGGAAATTAGTTCATGCTGAAAGACTACGTCGTTGGACGACAGTTCTTCCGGGTGCAGGTAAACGGCAGTACAGAACGGCAGAATTGAATTTTCGAGAAGCGCCGTTTATACGTTTCTCTTTCAGACGTTCGTTTTTAAATTGCTCCCTGTAGAGTCTAATACACATTGATTAACCTCTACCTATTATACGTTTTTCATTTGTACGCTTTTTCATACAGTCCCTTCAAAAACGTATAACGGTGCTTCAATGTATTTGAAGAAATGTATGGTGGATTCAATAGTAACAATATGAAAATGTTGGAAATAGACTTTTTTTTTTTCTTTGCGCCTTTTTTCAGCGGAAACGAAAAAAGCGAGCTTGTATAGTATAGATAACGTAAAACAAATGACAAAAATGTAAAAAAATAAATAAAAATTTGCAGTTATTGCCCTTTACCTGCACACGGCAAAGTTAACGCCCAAAATAGTGAAGGAAAAACTGTATCTCTATGAAATAGAATCTTGAGTTCGGAGAAACTATTGAAGTAAGATTACGAATTAAAAATGCTCCATCTAGGGAGGGTCAGTTGCCCCTCCCTGGCTACGTCCATTCAAATAACATTTTCAAGACACGCGCTCACTGATGTATCTCTTTTTCATAATGTTTACTAACACCGATCCTACCCTACTTTCCCTCGTCATTTTTTCCTCTCACGTGGCAATCGACAACAATAACTGACGTCAGGTTATTCTTGCACGCGCACCAATGAGAATTCAGTATTTGGGGAAATTCCCTTCCAGCTGGATCTTCTAGTAACGGTACACAAACCTTTTTCCCCCCTTAACTTTTCAGGTAAGTTTCACTTTTCATTCTTAAAACTTGTTTTGGTTTCTTTAGATGAGCTCGTCCTTGCATTGGAATGGGTTTTGCTGTATTCCTTAGGGTTCAGAAGTTTAAAACTGGTTCGTGTACGTTCTCAATCTTAAAAGAACGCAGGATGTTCCATAATGGAAGACATATGTGGATACGGGAATTCCCCGCATGTTATGTAACGCGTAACATGTGTTTGTTTACATTTTACTTTGGAAATATGGCGCAGTAAGTACAACAGTTGAAATACAATTCAGTTACGCAACGCAATTCAAAACTGCAATTATGTTGTCTATCTGTTTAATATGAAACAACTGAACAATGTTGGGTGATTTTTCAAATTATTTTTGTTTAAGGGTAAAATTCAGATTTAATTGATTTTATTATTCATTTCATAAAAGCAAAAATATTTTGTTCTAAGACATAGATTAAATTGCATTACAACGCTAAAGCTTAAATGTTGTTCAAAATTAAATATCAAAAGATTTTATTTAAACAGCATTTTTTTTACTAATGTTAAAAAAATAATAATAATAAAAAAAAAACACTCCCATTTTTCAAATTAAGATTCATTTAACAGCTACTCCTTCAGTTCAATACGTGAGTTGTTTCACGAAAAAAGTAGAGGGGAAAATAGTTATTTATTTTACTAAAAGCGTTACGTAAAGTATGAGAATTTTAGTTATTTTAACCAATCTTACCAATCTGCTTTAAATAAATTCAAAAGTAATAAATAATACATTAATGACAAGTAACTTTATAAATTAAAAATATAAATTCAAAATGAATACTCTTTTTACGTTCAACCTACTTCAACAAAATATACATCTCATCCTGTGTCTTTTGTTTTATAGTCGTTAATGAAAAAAATAAATTTTCTAAATTTATTTTTACTTTCAACAGTCTCACTAAGAAACATTCAAATTTAAACAGTTTCAAACTAATGTAGAGGTTGTTAGAAGTACTTTAAAATAACGTAGTATTACAAAACGTTTTAGTTACTTTTAACTTTATTTCATATCTATTCATTTATTTATATTAAATTTTTTATTTTTTAATTTATTTTTAATTATTTATCTTTTCGCAACATAACTCAAATTTAACGGAATATATTTTTTTATCGTATTTTCTGCTTTAAATGGTTGTAATGTCAGAAATCGATTTTTTACATTTTCCTACCATCTTTAAATGAAGAGAAATTCATTTGCATTTTAATTTTAACTGCAAAAGAAAAATTCTTAGATTAAGGATTTTCATTCTGAATGACACAACTGAGTTCCCTTAAGTAACCTCAAAGCAACTGAGTTTCAATTAACTTTTTATCTTCAACTTGCGTTTCAAGAATCTTTTTTAACTCTTTTTTCCCTAATTCAAGTACGAATTTGATTATTTTCTCCAATGGTTTTCCTTCTCCCCTATATATCTATTGAGCTATTTTAAAGACTAATAAAATCAACAAGAAACTTGGTTTAAAGTTTTTCGCTAAGGATATGCTTTGCTTTAGT